>NC_073304.1:24470202-24634275 GCF_027595985.1 Sorex araneus | reverse complement strand
GGGCCTCCCTCTCCTCCCCAGGGACCTCCATGTCCCACTCACTCCCAATCTCTCCTGCATCAGGGTCCCAGGCGTGCACACAACATGTGTGTCCCTTTCCTTGGGGGTCCTCGAGGGCCTGCCTGCACCCTGGCCCATATCTGTGGGTGCTCACCCCCTCCCCCGCCCCACACCCAGTGCTTCTGCAGGAAGGTGCCAGGCGCCATGATCCCAGCAAGGAGGGAGGAGGACAGAGAGAAAGCCAGCTCAGAAGCCAGCCCCAATAGCGTTATTTAGTCGCTGCCTTCTGCAGTAATGGAGTGTTGTTTCGTGGCTGGCAGAGTCAAAACAGCTGACCATTATGTGCTGGGCAGGCTGCCCTGCTCACAGGAAGCCCTCCCTGATAGGCCAGCCCAGCTCTGGCCTCTCCATGGGGAGGAGCTGCCGGAAGGGCCACCCCAGACCCCTCTCCCGGATTCTTCTAGCTCCCCCACCACACACACACACACACACACACACACACACACACACACACACACACACACACACACACACACACACACACACACACACAGAGAGAGAGAGAGAGAGAGAGAGAGAGAGAGAGAGAGAGAGAGAGAGAGCCATCACTGTCCATTGCTCTCCCAGGGACACAAAGCCCAGGGTATAACCCGAGTGGACAGACACCGTGGGAGGCAGCGAGGTGGAGGGAAGATAGGCAAGGCCACTGTGTGGTTTCAGACACTGACTCCTTCCACCTTCTAAAACAGTCAGAATCGGTCAGGATGGGAGATGTGCCGAAAGAAGATAATGGACCAAACATGATACCCTCTCAGTATTTGTATTACAAACCATAATGCCCCAAAGTAGATAGAGAGTATGGGGAATATTGTCTGCCATGGAGGCAGGGGGAGGGTGGGAAAGGGGGAGTGTATACCGGGGATATTGGTGGTGGGGAATGTGTACTGGTGGCGGGATGGGTGTTTGTTCATTGTGTGATTGTAACCCAAACATGAAAGCTTGTAACTATATCTCAGGGTGATGCAATAAAATAAAACAAAACAATAATAATAAATATTTTTAAAGCCAATAAATAAATAAATGAGTCAGTACTGTAAAGTTTAACACTACTCTAACTACCTAAGAAGTGGAGAGAGAGAAACAGGCAAATAGACAGAGAAAGAAAGAAAGAGAGAAAGAAAGAAAGAAAGAAAGAAAGAAAGAAAGAAAGAAAGAAAGAAAGAAAGAAAGAGAGAGAGAGAGAGAGGAGAGAGAGAGAAAGAAAGAAAGAAAGAAAGAAAGAAAGAAAGAAAGAAAGAAAGAAGAAAGAAAGAAAGGAAGGAAGGAAGGAAGGAAGGAAGGAAGGAAGAAGGAAGGAAGGAAGAAAGAAAGAAAGAAAGAAAGAAAGAAAGAAAGAAAGAAAGAAAGAAAGAAAGAAAGAAAGAAAGAGAGAAATAAAGAGAGAGGAAGGAGGAAGGAAGGAAGGAAGGAAGGAAGGAAGGAAGGAAGGAAGGAAGGAAGGAAGGAAGGAAGGAAAGAAGGAAGAGAGGAAGGGAGAGGGGGGAGGGAGGAGGAGAAGGGAAAGGAAATAAAGGAAAGGAAAGGAAAGGAAAGGAAAGGAAAGGAAAGGAAAGGAAAGGAAAGGAAAGGAAAGGAAAGGAAAGGAAAGGAAAGGAAAGGAAAGGAAAGGAAAGGAAAGGAAAGGAAAGGAAGGGAGGGGAGGGAAACGGAGGGGAGAGGAGGGAAGTGAAAGGGAGGGGTGGAAATGGGAGGGGAGGAGAAGACAGGGGAGGGGAGGGAAGAGAAGACAGGAAGATGCTCCTGAGTATAGTACTTCCCCTCTCCCTGTCTGCAGGAGAATGGGGGGCGGGGGGGCAGTGACAAGAACCCCTCCCTGCAGAGAAGCTCTGTCTGGTAGTGGTGAAGAACAGAGGCTGGAGCCCAAACACAGTCTGAGCTAAGAGGCTGGAAGAGCTGGTCTCACTCAAGGGAGCCCAGCCTGCTCTGCAGAACCCCCCCCCCAATATCTCTGTGTGCTCCCCCTCCCTGCTTGCCTGTGCTACCACCATATCACAGGACCAAGGGAGGGGCGGCCTAACTGGAAAATAAGTGGACACTGTCAGGTGGAGAAACAGCACACAGCTGACGTCCCCTCTCTCCTCAGCATGACAATCCCTGTCACGTCCATGGTTCCCCATGGGTCCAGGCTGAAGGTCACCTGAAAGCAGCGGTTCCCTCCTGCGGGTATCTGTCTGGGGTCTGACTCCCAGCACCAGGACTCTGCTAAGCCCCGCCCCCCACGTCAGGGCCGCCTCCTGCTCCCCCTCATGTCGCAGTGCTTCTCTCTTCCTCCTCTGGCTCTTCCTCGTCTGAGCCTGTGTTGGGGCGTGGGCACAAGTTCAGCTGCTCATTGGGGAGGACCAGAGACACCCTCGTCTAAGACACCAAAATTAGAATCCTGATCTGCCCGGTGATGCGCGGAACGGCCTCAAATGCTCTGCAGAGCGCCTGTCCTGGGGGGTGCTGGGGGCTTTGCAGGCGTCTGTCTTGCCAGACCCTGCCCAGAAGAACACCGTAACAGCCACCATATCTCCGCCTTGCCCGAGCACTTTAGACCCTGCCGTGTGCATCACAGGGGCCCTGAAACGGCGCACCAGGAAGTCTCCCTGGAAGCTGAGTCTCGAGGAAGAAACACAGCCCGCCTCGTGGCCCCGGAGCAGGGCAACGTGTGCAGGATAGGGCAGCGTCTTCAGGACCAACCGCCACGAGTGCGGCCTCTGCTTCCCCAGTCCAGGTCCCGGGCCCTTGTGGTAAACAGGGGGACCGAGGAGGAGCGGGGTGCTCTCAGTGCTCTGGCAGCTGTGGAAGGCCAGCCAGCCAGGGGGTGTGCTGGCTTCCTAGCAAGGGGCAGGATGCAAGTCTGGGAGAGCAGGTTCTCCTGGAAGCTGAGAGGCATCGTCCCCCAGTCCTCCCGCTGGACAGAGCCGGCACGTCACATGGTGGGCCTTACTCACTCCACTACCTAGAAGCCGGCACTGCTTGTCCCCAACCGAGCTTCTGTTAGGGCGTGGATCGAAATCTCCCTATAACGACAAAAAGACTCCAGAGACTGCAAAGAGCAAGCAGGTTTATTGTAAGACTGGCTAGCCAGGGTCCAGCCACCTACTCGGACACGCAGGTCCTGCAGGTTGGGCAAAAGACCCCGAGCTTCCCCAAAGGAGATCTTATATAAGATCTTCCCTGGCCGTTACAGCAGAGCCCGCGCATTTCATAGCCAATAGATTTGTAATATTACAAACTTTCTTAACCAATCTATTTAAAAGGACATCACTCCTTAGCCTATGGCTTTAGAGATCAGTATTGGCGTCAATATTCAGGAATGTCCCAGTTCTGGGGGCAGTCCTGGGTCTTGTGATAGGGGTCATGTGATATGGGTCTGGTTATCTGGTCTGACCACCACCCTTCTTGAGACCCAGGGTGCCTGTATCCAAATTCCTTGCTCAGGGACAGATAGACAAGTTATTCTACAATGCGGGCTCCTATAAAAAGAGTCTTAAGAAAGCTAAATAGATTCCCGTGGTCTCTCCTGAGCCAGTTCCTCACACTTCCAAGTGCTCGTCTTGTCCACGCTAGGACAGGCATCAGGGAAAGGCACGCTGGGCACTGCAGCGAGCTGAAGTGTGGCCCCTGCTGTGTAATTGTGGGTTTTGTGTGTGTTTGTTTCTGGGCCACACCCGGTGATGCTCAGGTTCTTACTCCTGGCTCCACGCTAAGGGATCGCTCCTGAAGGGTTTGGGGGACCACATGGGGTGCCGGGGAATGAACCAGGGTTGGGTGTGTATGTGCCTTACCTTCTATACTCCGTTTCCAGGCCCTGGCTGTGTAATCGAAAGCAAGCCCCCTCCGCTCTCAGAGCCTCAGTTTCCCACCTGTGAAATGAAACCCGAGGTTGTCTCAGCTTCTTCCGGCTGGTCTAGGCTCTTTCTATGGCAGGCTGGGGCCCTGGGTCCCGGCCAGAGCTGCTCAATGCCACACTAACAAGTCTACTTCCCCTCCCCCAGCTCTGGCCCCTGCTGCTCTCTAGGCCTCTGTCTCTTATTACTGTCTGAGGGGGTCCCCAGAGAGTGGCAGGGGATGAGACAGATAGCTCCCCTACTGTGCGAGGGCTTTGCAAGAGACAAAGTCGTGCCCATCTCAGCCCCTCAGGCGGGCCTGGCTGCAGGAACTAGGAGTCAGGGACTCAGATTACAAAGATACCGGGGGATGCAGAGACTGGCAGCCCAAACACCTCAGGCCGAGCTAGACAATGCTCATCGCAAGCTCGCACCCTGCCCGCTCGATGCACACAGGCAATGCTGCCCTTCACTGCACACTTCATGTCCCTGAATGAAAGGATTCCGAGCAGAACCATAAGCTAAGAAGAAAAGTTAACCGGTCTTATACCCCCTACTCTCTTCTCCTCCAAGGAGAGGGAAGAGGGGTTGTTTGGGTCCCTTTTCCTAGGCCCCCAGCACCACTTACGAGCATAGCCTACAATTGTGGGGTCATATCTGTCCCGGGACATCCATGAATATGTCCTCTTTCAGTTGCCCCATGCCCTGGCCCAGGGGACAGAACATGTACACGGGTGGGGCGGTGTTTTCTATTTTGTCAACCTGAGCAAGCTATAACCCTTCACCCCTTGGCATCTGTTTGCTCATCTGGTGTCAGCAAGGTTCATGAAGTATCTGACCTCTGGGTGGTGCTTGAAAAGGGAGGTAGGTTTTTCTTTCTTTCTTTTCTTTTCTTTCTTTCTTTCTTTCTTTCTTTCTTTCTTTCTTTCTTTCTTTCTTTCTTTCTTTCTTTCTTTCTTTCTTTCTTTCTTTCTTTCTTTCTTTCTTTTTTGTATTTTGGGATCCCCATACTAGTTTTGGGCTGGAGCGATAGCACAGCAGGTAGGGCGTTTGCCTTGCACGGGGCTGACCCGGTGCAATTCCTCCACCCCTCTCAGAGAGCCTAGCAAGCTACCGCGAGTATCCCGCCCGCACAGCAGGACCTGGCAAGCTACTGGTGGCATATTTCATATGCCAAAAACAGTAACAACAAGACTCAGAATGGAAACGTTACTGATGCCTGCTCGAGCAAATCAATGAGCAGCAGGATGACGACAGTGGTTTTAGGATCACACCGGGAGACGTTCAGGGGATACTTCTGACTCTGCACTCAGGAATTACTCTTGGAGGTGCTAAGGGGACCATATGGGATGCCAGGGATCAAACCTGGGTCAGATGCGTGCTAGGCAAACACCCCACGCGCCGTACTATCGCTCTGGCCCCAGAGGCAGTTTTTGGCTAAATAGTTCAGCTTTGTGCAAAAAACCCACGCAGACCGCCTGGGAAAGAAGCAATATAGAAACCAAAACCGTGTTGGGCTCTTCTCTTGGGTTCAAGAGAAGAGGCCACATGTTCTCTGAGAACACTGCAGGGAGATGAGAGGCTGAGTCTGGATGGAAGAATTTGGATCTGGTAGGCAGAACCCCTGAACGGAAAGCCATCAATCACACGCTGATTCCTGTTACTGGGTTATCTGAGCAAATCATTTTTTCCATGTTGGACCGGATTTTAGTGGGTCTCAAGGCCCAAAGCCCTGTGGCCTCACCTGGGGAGTGTTCTCTAAGTACAGACGTGCCAGGCCCATCCAGACCAGCTAGGCTGGTGTCCAGACTTTCCAGGGCTCCCTGGGGGCTTCTGCTGTGTCCGTTGGAACAGATTTCCACCCCCAAGCGAGGCGTCCTGGGGCCTCAACAATGCAGGATTCATAGCAGACACAGTACGTCTGTTGAGAAGTGAATGAAGATTCTGACTTATTCCATATCTCCATATTCTCAATGTATGGGGGCAAAGAAGAGAGAGAGAGTGTTGAATTCCCAGGATATTTCTCTCAGACTTGACTTTCCCACTTATGCAACCAGCCGGCTGTGTTGTTTGGTCTCTGACTCTGATATGCTTGGGGGTTTCTTGACTAAGTGAGCTGAAGAGGGGCTCCCCACTTAACTAACTTTCCAAAGTCCCATAACCCTTTACATCACTCGTCATTCTTGGTTCCTTTTTTAATTTAAAAAATTTTATTTTATTTTATTTTATTGAATCATCGTGAGATAGTTACAAGCTTTCATGTTTGGGTTATAATCACACAATGATCAAACACCCATCCCTCCACCAGTGCACAGTCCCCACCACTAATATTCCCAGTATGCCCCCACCTTTCCCACCCTCCCACTGCTTCCATGACAGACAATATTCCCCATAATCTCTCTACTTTTTTTGGAGGGGTTCACACCCAGCACAGGGGTTACTCCTGGCTCTGCACTCAGGAATTACTCCTGGTGGTGCTCAGGGGACCAAATGGGATGCTGGGAATAGAACCCGGGTCGGCTTCGTGCAAGGCAAATGCCCTACCCGCTGTGCTATCGCTCCAGCCCCACTCTCTCTCTACTTCTGGGCATTATGGTTTGCGATACAGATACTGAGAGGCTATCATGTTTGGTCCATCTATTCTCAGCACACATCTCCCATCCCGACTGATTCTCTGGCTCTGCGCTCAGGAATTGCTCCTGGTGGTGCTCAGGGGACCATATGAGATGCTGGGGAGCTGGGAATCGAACCTGGGTCGGCCACATGCAAGGCAAACCCCTACCCGCTGTACTATTGCTCCAGCCCAACCATCATTTTTCTTAGTGGTCCCTTCACTCTTGGTTTCTGACCCTGAAGAATGCAAGCAAAGGGTTGCACCGGATTTTGTGGGAGTTACTGAACTGTGATGCTCAGACCAAGCACTTTCAGGAACCCGTTTACAGAACAGCTGGAGAACCACCGAGAACTTGCAAGGTTTACTCCTCCCTGGCCGGGTGTTGGACCCTCAGCCAGTCAGAAAGAAATGCAGCCTTCACCAACCTACAGCACTGAATGTGTCTGCAAGGTGTAGGAATCTAGTGACCCCATAGTCACCAAATAGACAAGAGTCAGGGATCTTAAAGACACAGCTGTCCCATTTTAACACATTTCTTGGGTGGGTTTACTGCTCATGCCTTCTGGTTGCCTGATGAGTGAAGGTAGGGGACGATGGAAGGTAGGGGTGGGGGTGGGGGTGGCATGGGAATCCCTGCACTTCTCAGGCCAGGCACCAGTCAGAGGTATGTGTCACTTTCCTGGGGGGGGAGGGGACACCTCACCATAGTTCCCTGCTCCCAGAGGTCTCAGTTCCCCCACCCAGGGTCACAGCGTCCTCTTGCTCCAGGGCGTTGGGGGCCAGACGCGAGCCCTGAGCTCCAAGATCCAAACCACAAGGTGGTGCGGGAGGATGGGTTTGGATTGTAACCTCAGAGTCGCAACGGGAACTCCCAGATATCCAGGAATACTCTGTGCTCACCCTCTGTGATGACCTGGCCTGAGGCTGGGGAAATGGAGGCCCAGGGAGGAAAGCAGTCTGTGGGAAAGCCCACAAAAATACAGAATCCGATCTAAGGACCGAATCTTCCAGGGCACTTCTCGTTTGTACACGCAGCGATGCTCAGGAATCACTCCTGGCGGTGCTGCGCCAGGGATCATCTGGGGTGCTGGGGGGAATAGGAACTCGGGTCGGCCGCATGCACCGCAAGCGCCTCACCCCCTGTACCATCACTCGGGCCTCCTGGACCCAGTGTGCATGCCCAGCCCCTGCTTTTGCATCTGCGAAGGTGTCCCCTTGCAAAGTCGGGAGCGCCGCGGGTCTCCCAGAAGGGAACCTCGGTGGCGTCGGCGCTCGGCGGCGCGCCGGGTGAACTTAACTTCCCCGCAGCAGGGAGGCGCCTGGGGACAGGGGGGAGGGGGCGGAACCCGGGGCGCAGGGCCGGGCGGGGAGGCGCTGGCCCTTTAAGGGGGGGACGGGGCGCATGCGCGGGGCGGGCCGGAGCCGTGCCTGGTGGGCGGCGGGCGGGCAGGAGATTCGGCCGCCGGCGGCCGGAGCATCGCGGAGCGTCGCGGAGCTGCGGCACGGACACCCCCCCGCGCGCGCGTCCACCCCGGCGGGCACCGCGCCGCCGAGCATCCCTTGGCCGCGCCCGCGCCCATGCCGCAGCCGGGACGGGGCGGCGCCCCCGCGGCCGGGGACCCGCGGCCCGGGAGGGCTGGGCCGGCCGGGTGCGCGCCCTGCTCGGCCCGCTGAGCCGCGCCGGGGCCGGGGGGCGCGGGCCCGACCCCCTCCCCGCGCCCCGCCAGCTGCGCGTCCCGGCGCGCGCGCCCCGCTGGCCTCTCGCCGCCCCGGGCGCGCAGCTGTGCGCCGTGCAGGCGTTTTGTTCTGGGGTTCTCTCCAAACCTGGGGTCTGGGGAAGGGGGACCCCCCCAGCCGGCGTGGGTGCCCGTGCCTGGGCCCCGTCTGCGGCCCAGGGACCCGGCGGTGGGACCTCAGTTTCCCTCCGACTTTTCTTCCCCGCCTGCCCGGGCTTCTGCGCATCATTGTTCTCCCTGTCAAACGGGAAGGAGGGGGGGGGGGGGTTGCCTTTGTGAAGGCTGCCAAGTTGGGGTGTGTTCTCTCTATCCCCTTTTTCTAACCGAACAAAGCCTCTAAGCCGGTCCCCATCACCCACCCAGTTCTGCCCCGCAGTTCACCTAGCTGCACTGATTTGATTTTATTTTTGTTTCTTATCGAGTAGTATTTTATTGTACAGGAGCCACGCCCTGGTTTCTTAAAGGCGCCTCGCACTGTTTGCCCATGTGTTATCTCCGCAGCCGGTGTGTGGGAGGCCTCCAGTGAGCCACCTATATTTTTGTTGCCTCCTGGCACGTCCTCCCATCTGCCCAATCCCCTCCCCCGGCAAGGATTTGGGGATGCCAGGAGGGAAGAAGGTGACCGCGGGTGGCAGCAGCAGCAGCAGCAGTAGCAGCGGCGCTGCCCCTGCCCCGTCCGCAGCAGCCGCGGCCCCCTCTGGGCTCCGGCGTTTGGAAAGCGGTGAAGGAGCCTTGGCCCCGCGGGACGATGAGCCAGAGGAGGAAGGGGAAGAGGACCTGCGAGATGGAGGCGTCCCCTTCTTTGTCAACCGGGGTGGGCTGCCTGTGGACGAGGCCACCTGGGAAAGGATGTGGAAGCATGTGGCCAAGATCCACCCCGATGGAGAGAAGGTGGCCCAGCGGATCCGCGGGGCCTCGGACCTGCCCAAGGTGAGGGGGTTGGGGGAGGATGAGGCCGGCTCGATTTCAGCGGACCGGGGCGGCTGGGAGAGCGAAGCCACACTTAACTTGGTGCTCTAGACGAGCGCCAGGAGGTGAGATGGAAAAATGCTGGACCTGCCTAGGAGGAGGTTTTCACACCTGCCCTCGGGGCTAATCTGGGACCTCCTCTCGCCCTCTTTGCTGCAGGTCCGTTTCCTTCTCCTTTATAACGGTCCTGCTTCCATCAGTAGAGAGAGGGGGTAAAAAAAAAAGTAATAAAGTAATTGTTGAATGACCACCCCCGAAAATTCAATTCCATGTCTTCTTCAGAGGACAGAGCAGATTAAGTGAGAAGTACGTTCATGTGGTCTCATTTGCAAAAGCCAGAGAACTGAGGGCAAAGAGAGCGTCAGAGTGGCTCGGGGCATGGGGCGTCAGATGTTGAGAAATATTTCCGTGCATTAGTGGTCCCACTGAATTCTCCAGCGGCCTTGTAAAGTAAGTGCAACTTGGGGCTCCTTTTACCCTGAGCATCAGGCATCCGCCAGTACAACTCGAGGTCCCGTGCATGGACCGTTAGTGGCAGAGCCCTGACCTGGAGGTCTCCAAGTCCAAGTCCGCTTTGCTGGATGCTAGATTTGGGGCAGGGAGAGTTCTGCAGTGTTCCTGGGCAGCACTAGAGCTGGTCTCTGACGACTGTTCCCTGCATATGGCCCCAAGGCCCAGCCTGCAGCTCATTCATCTTTGTCTTACCAAATGCCTCCTACAAACCCGGCCCAGAAGAGGCACTTGTACGTGCTGAATGAAAGGGCACCGGGGCCCATGCTGGGAGCATGGAGGGAAAGACAAGCCTGATGGTTATGGTTGAGGCCAAAGGCGGGTTCTCTGGGCCATGGGGCCTGAGGCCGGGCAGGAAAGCTGTGGCCAGCGGGGAGGTTCCCAGCGCGGAGTGCTGCCTGCTCAGGTGAGGAAGAGGCCAGGAGGGCCAGCAGGTGTACCTGGCTTTGTTGTTGCTGTTTTTAGAGTCTTAGAGCCTTCGGAACTTGTCTGTGGGGACGAGGGTGTCCTGCGGTTGATAGCAGAGCAGCTGCTTATGATTCTGGGGAAAATGGGTGGGTTTGAATTGCATTGCTCTTGGTCCTAACAGAGCACTTACTTTATTTCGGGGTGGGGGTTTAGGGCCACACCCAGTGGCGCTCAGGGGTTACTCCTGGCTCTGTACACAGGGTTTACTCCTGGCAGGCTCAAGGGACCAAGTCACACCACAGTACTACCGCTCCAGCCCCCTTAACGTAGAACTTTAAAACTCTCCTGCGGTCAGGCCTTGTTCATTATTTATTCTTAAAGAACACGCTGCACCTCCTTGAGTTCATCTCGGGTCCTTCAGTTTATCCCTCGGGATAAGTTCCCAGAAGAAAGCGTTGCCTCAGAGGCTCTGGATGTTAATTGATTTGGGGGTGCCCAAGGTGGGAGCCCAGAGTTGGAGCAGTAGAGCCAGCCAGCCAGCCACAGGGCTGACCCCTCCCAGTGGGACCCTGCTTTTAGAACTGGCACGGAGGGGATCATGCTGTGGGGGGCCCAAGAGGGGCTCCCTGGGATGTCATGTTGGTTTTCAAAGACCACTTGAGATGAAGCAGAAAGCTTGGAGCACCCGCTTGGGAGAGTTCGTTTGGGCGTCTTTTCAGAGAGTGAGAGGTGGGGAAGTGCCCCCCAGATCCTCTGGGACAGCTGTGCTCCCACAGGGAACTCCCACCACCCCAGTTTGCAGCCTTGCCTCCTGTGCACGCCCTGCCTCCCCCATCCATGGCCCTCCTGGGACCCCACAGTGTCATGTGGTGGGAAAGTGGACTCTGGGACCCCACCAGCGGGGGTCAAGTCCCGCCTCTGCCATAGCAAAGGGACTGGGCATGCATGGCATTTCCTGGGCTCTCAGTCTCCTCTGCTGTACAATGGGGATAGTAATGATGCCCGCTTAAGGGGCACCGCTGGGGTGAGCAGGTGACTTGACCCAGCGAAGCAACACAGAGTGAGAGTTAGCGCAGATCACCCACCCGGACTTTGGGAAAACCTCCTTTAAAACCGGTTCTGAACCTTCCCCCCGCCCTGCAGTCCCTTGCCAGCCTTGCATCCTTCCTGTGGCCTCCCTGTCCTACTGGCCGCCCCCTACTCTAATGCCACGTCCTCCCCGCCAGTTACACGATTTCCCCCTTGGACTCTCCCGGGGCCCACAGAAGCCCGGCTGGCCCCGGCCGAGAAGCTTTACAAATCCAGGGCTGGTCTGTGATAGCACCCACGGTTCCCAGAGGACCCCAGGGACGCTTCTGCTCCTTCCGAAGACCCTCTCCTTGCACCAGGGACATCATTCAGTGCTGGGCCATGTGCTTCCCATGCGCCGGGACCCAGGCTCATGCCCCAGCCCCCCCATGGTACAGCCCTGAAGGCCCCCAGGCACAGCTGGGGAGGCCCTGGTGGTCCCCGGCACCCTGGGGCTCAAGCAGCTCCCCATCCTCGTTTTCTCACTTTGAACCACCAGTGGTGTGGACTGAGTATCCCCAGGAGGGGCCCTGGACCCCTGGAGCACTGCTTGGGAGATCCCCTCCACTCCGCTCCCCGCACCCCCCGGCCCAGAAAAAAGGGAAAGAATCTCTTCTTGATGTTTCAAGCTGGCACCACCTTGAAGAGCTCAGTGGCTGCAGCCGTGCCAGAGCCCCCCCCCCCCAGGCCCAGGCCCCGAGCACCGGCAGAACCAGATCAACACCACCTCCAGAAGGCAGCCTGGCCAGGCTGACCCCTGTCCCGCCCCTCTCTGGGGCGCTGGGTCTGTGACCACAGAAAGCAGACGGGGCCCCTAGCTGGGACCTGACGCTACTCCAGGCCTCCACTTGTGGCCTCCCGCTAGGTGTCAGTTCTGGGATGGTGCCTGTTCGACCAGCCTTCATCAGGCCAGACCAGCGGTGGGGCTGAGCAGTGGACAGAGAGAGGAGGGGGGGGACAGAGACAGCAGCCACCTCTGGGCTGGCCTGCTTCCTGCTTCCTGTCCACACGTGCCGCAGATTCCCCAGGCATCTTCCTGCCTCCAAGGACCCGGGGAGCAAGAAGCCCCCTTGTCCTCAGGAAGGTCTGCACCCCACCCCTCCATGGCGAGGAAGCATTTTCTGGCTCCTGGTTGGCAAGTGGGAAGGGGGGGTTGTCTGTGCCGATGATGGTCATTTACAGTTCTTATATGTGAGCATGTGTGTATGTGTGTGTGTGTGACAGACAGACAGAGCACACAGGAGGGTGGTGTCCACCAGCTGCAGATGCCACCAGCTTCAGAGGGAGTCTCAGAGCCACTGCAGGGACATTCCAGCTCCACCCCTTGTGGTGGCCACAGAGGCCCTGCTTAGGAGTCCCTGGTCTCTCGAGAGTCCTGGGGACCCGTTTCCTATCCCTAACCCGCCCTGGCTGTCTCTGCCTGGTTGGCAGGTGCTGAGGCCCTCATGGGGACGAGGGTTGGCGCCCGTGGACACACATGGACTGCAGGGCCCAGTTCCCTCCGCCTAGGGTGTCTCTGGGAACTCACTGGACACCTGACACTTGGAGGGGGACCCCCCCAGACCTTCCCCACCCCCAGCGATGGCCAATGGACTGTGAAGTCATTTGTCTAATGCTCCTTCCACCCCCAGCCGGAACCTTGACCCTGAGAGGCCAGGCCAGGATGGAGCTGGAGGGCGGGCTCGGGCAGGAAGAGGGCCAGCCACCCTCCCCTCCCTTCCTGGGGCTCCTATCCCCTGGTGACAGTGCCCCCAGTATGGGGAAGGGGGTGCTGTGAAAGAGGAAGTGGCTTCTCCAGACTTGAGCTGTCAGCGGCCTGTTTGGGACTTCCTGGCTGGCCGGAAGCTCATTCCATGCCTCTGGGCGGACAGACCCTTCCTCCTCCATCTGTGCCCCCTGGGGTCTGGAGACGCCTATGAGAGCCTGTCTGGCTGGGTCTGCAGCAAACCCCCCGCCCCCACACCCCACTTAGGAATGTCAGAGGTCACTGCTGTCCCTTCCCTCCCCACCCCCTTTCGAAGCCTCAGCACTGCAGATGCTGTTTTGTCTAAAACACTGGGCCTGGGGCTGGAGCCATAGCACAGCGGGGAGGGCGCTTGCCTTTCACACAGCTGACCCAGGTTCGATTCCCAGCATCCCATAGGGTCCCCTGAGCACCGCCAGGAGTAATTCCTGAGTGCAGAGCCAGGAGTAACCCCTGTGCATCGCCGGGTGTGACCCAGAAAACAAAACAAAAAATAAAAAAATAAAAAATAAAATCTGGGCCTGGGGGTTCTTGCTTAGCCCTCCCCTCACCCACACCCTGACCCAGGCTGGCTGGGGCCCTTAGCTTATCCGCCTGCATGGAGAGTGGGCACCTCCTTGAGGGAGCTCAGCGGGGGCGGGGCTTGGCCCTGAATTTCCAGTTCTCGCACCCAGAGGATCCTGGTTCATCCTGTTCTCGGCCAACAACCCCTTGCAGCCAGACTGCCCGATATGTGCTCCCTGAACCCTGGACTCCGGGTTTCTGCAGGACAGTCTGGGGTCCTGACTGGATGACCAGCACCCCACAGCCCGTGTGCTCGAAGTCCTGTGGGGACACGTTTCTGCCACCCTCCCACCCACCCTCCCCGCCCTTCTGGGCCACACTGCCCAGTGTAATGTCGGTCACACCGGTCTGGGGCAGAGGGGCGCTGATGGGAAAGGGAGATGCTGGAGAAGAGCCAAGTCTCCTGCCCGCCCCCCGCCCCCGAGTCTCTGCAGGGTGAGAGCCACAGCAAGGCTGTCCCCGCATGCCCCCCATGCCCTGGCCCCCTGATCACCACCTTATTCCTCCACACTCCCAGTTAGGGCTGGAAGGCCCGGAAGGTCTGGTGGGGGTGATCTGAGGGCGTGGTCACCCCTTGTGGGGATACCACCATCCCAGGGCGGGGTCCTGAGAGGATCTTTCATTTCTGACCCGGCCCTCGAGCCAGAGTGAACCCCGAGTGCAAGTGAGCGGGGCCCCGGCACTGCCACTCTTATGGAGGCTTACTTAAGATTCCAGTCAGGGGTGAATCAGCCTGTGCATTTGTGAAGCTCTCAGAGAACACTGGCACGGAGACCCGGGGCCGGCGTCCTCGCTGGGGAGGAGGCCAGGGGGCGCAGAGAGGAGTGGGGCTGGGAGCCAGGGGCTGGGGGGTGTCCGGGTTGGGGTGCGGGGAGGGGGATGGCTTCTCTGGGGTCTGGGAGGAGTCCCGGGCCGGGTGTCGGGTGCACTGCCCTCCTGTGACCTGCTCTCTCTCGGTCCCCAGGTCCCCATACCGAGTGTGCCTACATTCCAGCCCACGACGCCCATCCCTGAGCGCCTGGAGGCCGTGCAGCGCTACATCAGGGAGCTGCAGTATCCTGCCGCCCGCCGGGCATGGGCGAGGTGCCATCCCATAAGGCCAGGCCCCCCCCAGCCTTCCTGCCTCGGGCCTCCTCCCCTGCACCTGTCTACGCCCCCAACCAGGGATGCTTCCTCTTGCCGCTGTCTGCACGGCTTCCCCCAGAGGGGCAGGGCCCAGAGGTGGGCTGTGGACGGCTGCTGCAGCCTCCCCGGGCCACCCACTGAGGCTGAGAGGCAGCGGGGACTGGGAGGAAGAGGGGTGGGGGGTGAAGGCTGGGCACTGCCCCCTCCCCTGCTCTGCTTCCTCTACGGGCAGAGCTGGGCTGGACCCCTCACAGCCCACCTGCTCAGGACCCGACGTGGGGCGTCTCTGCCGTCCCCCGCAGCCAGTGAGAGGGGAGGCAGATGGTGGGAACAGGAGAAGCCCAGGGCAGCCAGCTCGGGGCAGGGGACAGAGGGTTGCACAGCCCGGAGCAGGGTCAGTGGGGCACGGAGGGAGACCAGCTCTTTCCATACCGGCCAGAGGTCTCATGCCGGGGGGCGCCAAAGACAGCAGCTGGGAGAACAGTGCCCGATTCGGGGGTTTCTCTCCCCAGCCTGGACCGGGGGTGTGGGGGGTACGGGGTGGGGGTACGTGGAGGATGGACAGGGCAGCCAGGTAGGCGTTTTTTTCAGACCCAACCGGGAAGCCCTTAACTGGCCCCCAGGTACAATCACACAGGAACCCAGTTCTTTGAAATTAAGAAGAGCAGACCTCTGACGGGGTAAGTGTGGCTGTTCCCCACCCCTGCCCAGGCTAGCCATTCCTTCCCTCCCCCCCACGGGGGGTGGGGTGGGGGAAGTCCTTTGGAAGGAAGTTCACATGGCATGCTGGGACACTTCTCAGGGGAATACCCCTCCCCCCAGGAACTTTGCGGGTGTCATCAAGGGGAACCTTGGCAGAGAGGAACCGCCCAGGTGCCTGAGAAGGGAACCCCAGGACACTTGCTCGGCAGAGCTCGCCCCCTTCCAGCACCCCGCTGTGGATAGAGGGCCAGTGAGGGGGATGAGGGGCTTTCCCAGGGAGTGGGGAGCCTCGCTGGAGGGGCCTCCCCTTCTGTTTCCTGCCGTCACCTCTGCGTCCCTATGGTGGGGACCTGTGCCAGAGTGGTTGGTCCCGGCTGAGCACTGCTCACTTCCCGTTCCATCCCCCGTCAGCACACCCGCCTGTGTCTGCCAGTGCCACCTCTAGGTCTGGGGGCTCTGCCCTGCCCTTTCATGCCCCCTCTGTTGTGCCGGCTGTTACCGCGGGGCCCCTCTTGGGGATCACGGAGCTGTGCAGGGGGCCCAGAGGCACGGGGGAGTCTAGCTGCTGGGGCCAGAGAGGAGGGAGGAACCCAGGGGAGGGTCAGGCCGGCTGAAAGTGGCCCCGGGTCAGGATCAGGCTGGGGATCCTGGGCGGCTGGCCAGTGTGGGGGAGTAGCTGCGGTCAGTGACCAGCTCTTCGGAGAAGCCGAGCCTGGGCTGAGGCAGCCTCCAGCGCCAGCAGAGGGGAGAGATCAGGAGAGATCACGGGGGCCGTGTCTGCAGGAGCTGGGAGGAGCTGGGAGAGGAGGAAGCTGAAGGGGTGGGGAGGGGGTGCTGGGCTGGGCCCGAGCTGGGGCCGTGGGTGAGTGTGGCAGGGAGGGGGCCCTCTGCTAGAGCGCTCTCCCCACGGTCCTGCCTCCCTCCTGCAGGCTGATGGACCTGGCCAAGGAAATGACCAAAGAGGCCCTACCCATCAAATGCCTGGAAGCTGTGATCCTGGGGATGTATCCTGCAGATTTTGGGGGGTCACAGGTGGCGGGGGGACGGGGAGGGGCAGACTCGAGCGCCCAGGGTGCCACCAGTGATGTGCAGTCCTGGAGTCCAAGCCTGACAGTTGGGCGGTGTTGGGGTCCACCTGCCAGCACTGAGGTCCAGACTCAGAGCCCGGGGCAGGCCAAGCCTGTGCTCCAGCATCCAAGCTGTCCTCCCAGCCCCTGGTCCTGGGTCCCCTCCCTGCCGGCCCCCAGCCTGGGCGGTTGCACTTGGTTCTGTGTGCTTGGCCTGTGGCCGTTACTGGGTGGACGCCCAGTGTGCCCTGGGGGCCGGAGCATAGCTGAGCGCCTGGGGCCACACTTGGGCCTGAGCCGGCTTCTCGTCACCCCGCTCCTCTGTGACAGGGTGAGTGCTGGGCCATTAGGATTGGGGTGGCCCACGCCAGTGACAGCCCACCCCCCACCCCAGGAGCCAAGGGGGCTGTGCCCTCTGCAGCTAGAGCCTTGGGCAGAACCCCGCCCTGCCGCCCCTGGGTCCGCCTCATCCAGAGTCTGAAGGTCCCTGCAGCTGCCCAACCTGTTGTCATAGAGCCTCGGGCAGCCCCCCTCCCCTCCACCTCTCCCTGAGTTTGGGGGTCCCTGCAGTCACCCTACCCCACTTGTCTGGGCAATAGAGCCTCGGGCAGACCCCCTCCACCTCTCCCTGAGTTTGGGGGTCCCAGCTGCCTGGAACTAAAGCCTTGGGAGGGGCTGGAGCGATAGCACAGTGGGTAGGGCGTTTGCCTAGCACGCGGCAGACCTGGGTTCAAATCCCAGCATCCCATATGGTCCCCTGAGCATGGCCAGGGGTAATTCCTGAGTGCAGAGCCAGGAGTAACCCCTGTGCATCGCCAGGTGTGACCCAAAAAGCAAAAAAATAAAAAAATAAAATAAAGCCTTGGGAAGCCCCCATCCCCAGGCCCTGCCCCTCCCTGAGCTGGGGGGGGTCCCTGCAGTGGCCGCCCCCACGGTTTCCTTAGCTGCGCCGCGGGGCAGTTACCTCACCAACAGCATGCCCACCCTGGAGCGCTTCCCCATCAGCTTCAAGACCTACTTCTCAGGGAACTACTTCCGCCACATCGTGCTGGGCGTGAACTTCGGGGGCCGCTACGGGGCCCTGGGCATGAGCCGGCGCGAGGACCTGATGTACAAGGCGCCGGCCTTCCGCACGCTCAGCGAGCTGGTGCTGGACTACGAGGCCGCCTACGGCCGCTGCTGGCACGTGCTCAAGAAGGTGAAGCTGGGCCAGTGCGTGTCGCACGACCCGCACAGCGTGGAGCAGATCGAGTGGAAGCACTCGGTGCTGGACGTGGAGCGGCTGGGCCGCGAGGACTTCCGCAAGGAGCTGGAGCGCCACGCCCGCGACATGCGGCTCAAGGTGCCAGGGCGGGGGGCGCCCGCTGCCGGACCGCCTGCCCCCAGAACCCCTGCCCCGAGTCCCCGCACCAGGAACGCCCATCCCCAACCCTCCTGCCCCAAGTCCCCCTGCAGGGAATGCCTCAAAAGGCCCTGCTCCAACTCCCCTGCCCGGAACGCCCGCCCCCCAAAACGCCCTGCCCCAACTCCCCCTGCCCGGAACGCCCACCCCCCAAAACGCCCTGCCCCAACTTCCCCTGCTCGGAACCCCCCCCAAACCTCCTGCCCCAATTCCCCCGTCTGGAACGCTCCGCCCCCCAAAACGCCTGACCCCAATTCCCCCTGCCGGGAATGCCCTGACCCCCAAACGCCCTGCCCTCCCCCCAGAACGCCTTGCTCCCAAAACGCCCTGCCCTACCCCTGGTACGCCCCGCCCCAAAATGCCCTTCCCCCCCATCCACTCCACTCCCCTGCCCCCCATGCCCCACCCCCAGTGCTGCGGAATGCCCGGCCCCCAGAAAGCCCCGCCCCCAATGCCTTGCCCCATCCCCAAAGCCCAGCCACGCTGCCTGGAAAGCCTCGCCCCCACCCCACCCCCAATGCCCCAGCCCCCTGGAGGGGTTCGAGACCAGCACTTGGGTGGGCCGAAGGAGCCCCACGCCGGGCACGGGCAGTCTGCAGCCTGCCTGGCAGCTCCCTCCGCGTGTGAGCCCCTCTGGCTCCTCTATACACAGTTACGGGACTGGTCTGCAGTCGGGGGCGCGGCAGGAAGTAGAGGGGGTCTTTCTACTCAAGCTCGGGCCCCAGCCTCAGCTCGCAGAATCCTGGCTTCTCCCAGAGGGCCTGCCAGACCCCCTGCCTGGGTGTTGAGCCCCCTCCCCTCCTGATGGTCCCATCTGGCTGCAGCCAGGACTCTGGCCCTCCCCTCCCGGCAGCCTGGCGCCGCTGCCCTGGTCTTGGCACTGTGTTCCGAAGGCCATCGTGGGGAGGGGAGCCATGCCCGGAGATTCACTTAGAGACAGCCTGGTGCAGGCACCAAGGTGCCCCGTGGCACATCTACCAGCGAGGGCAGCCCTGTGCCACGCCACGGGGGGGAGGGGGGTTCCAATAGGCTGCATCCAACCCTGCTGCTCCCCCTCACCCTGGTGGATCCTTCCCTGCCTGGCTCTGCCCTGCCCAGCATCCCTCTGCGGCCGGAGCACCGTCCTGTCTCCCTGGGGAGTTGGTGCCAAAGGTCCCCATCTTTGGTGCTGGGCACTAAGTCTCCCCGTGTCACAGGCTCTTTTCTGCAGCTGCCATGGGTACCCGCCTGATTAGAAAGTGCAGCTCTGTGGCCTAGAAAGCATGACTCCGGGCCTTTGTTCATTCCTCAGTGGCCGGAGTCTTAGCTGCTGGCAGGAGCCTGCTGGTTCGGGCCGCCCAGCCCCTCGCTGGCCGCTCAGGGAGCCCTGGCTGGCCGGAGGGGTAGCGGCCCTTCTCTTGAAGGTCCTTCCAGTCTCTACCCCGCACCGCCAGGCCGTTCCTGCAGCCAGCGAGGGCGGGCAGACTGCCCTGGCAGCCTTCGTCCCGGGGAAGTGGGCGAGGAAAGGCAGAGCCTGGCTGGGGGCCTTCTGGGGGTGGTGGGCCAGGGGGCAGCGCCAGGGCTCATAGCTCCTGCAGGGCAGGGGGGTAGTGGGGGGGGAGCAGGGACACGTCTGCCATCAACGTGCATGTCTGGGCAACACTAGCCAAAGGGCAGCACATAGGGCAGCCCCACTGGTCCCCAGACCTGGGCTAGAGATGGCCGAGACTGGCCCTCGGTCCTCCCGGAGCACTGCTTTGGGAGACCCGAAAGCACAGGTCTTTTCATTTCTTCCTCCCCACCAAGATTGGCAAGGGCACCGGCCCTCCTTCCCCCACCAAGGACCGGAAGAAGGACGTTTCCTCCCCACAGCGGGCTCAGTCCAGCCCCCACCGTAGGAACAGCCGGAGTGAAAGGCGGTGAGGAATGGGGCGTAGGGAGGGACGGCTGGAGCAGGGGGCTTGGGGAGGGGGCAGTGCTGGAGGGAGGCTGGGCCCTCTATCCACCACTCTTCTCCATCCCTGTTTCCTCTCTGCCCTTTCCCTTCCCCCGTTTTCTCATTTGCTCTCTGGAGGGAGGTGATGTGGGTGGCTGGGGCCCGGCTGCTTATGTCCCCGCTCAGCGGGGAAGCCAGGCAACCTCCCGCCCCCAGGGAAGCAGTGCTCCCCGAGGGCAGGAAGGAGGAGTGGGGGTCCTGCCAGACAGCCACCCCCCCCCAGTTCCCCAGATCTCTGGGTGCAGTGCTTGCCCTGCCCGTCTGGCTTCTGCCTCTATCTAGATGGCGGAGGTGCCCATTAGCACCGTGAGCTTCCTCAGCATCAGGCCACACCTGTCTGGCTCTCTCGTGGAGCATCCTGGTCCGTCAGCTCCGCCCCTCTGGTGTCACCCGGCGCCCCTGGACTCACTCGGAGACCCAGGAGGTCGCCCCCCCCCACACACACACCCCAGGACAGTCATAGACAGGGGTGAAGTGGGTGAGAGGCTGGACCGCTTACAGGGCTCCCCAAAACTCCCCGTCTCGGCAGTACGGCACTACACTCGGGGTGCCCTGCAGGCTTAGGAGGGCACAGAGCGCCCGAGCTCCGGGGTCTTCTCAGGACCAGCCCCTGACTCCCACCCCTGCCCAATCTCTGCTCTCTCCTCCCCACAGGCCGTCGGGGGAGAAGAAGCCGGCGGAGCCCAAAGCCATGCCTGACCTCAACGGGTACCAGATCCGGGTGTGAGGTGTGGCCAGGCGCCATGGCCTCCCCCTGTCTGGGGAGCCAGGACGCTCCAGCCAGAACCAGCCTTGACCGTGGGTGGGAAGGGGCCCCAGAGTCCAGCTCAGCCCCCCAAGCTGCTGCCCCCCTCACTGAGCCAAGACCCCTAACTTTGGGCCCCGAGGCAGTATTTTCTTTGGAGCTTCTAACTTGAAGTCTAAGGGTATTTCGGGGGAACTGAAAACAGGTGGACCTGCCCACAGCTGCAGGGCTCGGGGGACGGGGGTCCAGTCTGTCTGTGGGAACCACCGGCCCTACACGGGCTGTGCCTCGGGGGCGCCTGGGATGCGGGGGGAGGAGGTGTTGGTCCACTTCTGCCAGCTCTGGCAGGATCGACCCAGGGAACGGAAAGCAGGGTAGGAGTCGTGGGGGAGGCCCGTAGGGGAGCAAGCACAGCCAAGAGGGGGCCCGGGGGCTGGGAGGGGCCTTGTGCCCGCTCAGCCCCGTGCAGAGTGGCCCCAGGGTGCCTGCTGGGCAATGCTCACACCACAGGCGGGGGTGGGTGGGCCTGAGGCCCGAGAGGACCACCGTGGGGACCACCGCCCTCCTGGCCAGCCGCGCCCTGTGGAGGATGTGAGCTGTGCTCCAGGTGGGCACGCCCACGGGCAGGGAGCTGGTCTGGTGGGTTTAGGATCCCAGGCTCGAGGATGGGGTGTGGCCTGTGGGGGTCCACCTGCTTCCCACTGGGGCTCCCTGCAGGGTGAGAAGGTGTGAGGGCCAGGCCAGGAGGCTTCTGTCCTGGGGGGGGGGCTCTTTGAACAGCCTGTCCAGGTTTGGGGAGGGCGGGGGTGGGGGCTCAGGGATGAGCAGGCCAGTGACCCGTGTCGGGGATGAGTCCCCCGTGTGCAGTGAGGGACTGGGGGAAGGTTCTGGAAGCCCACACAGCTGGGCGGTGTGGAAGGTGTGGGGCAGGGGTGCCTAAGGGGGGTGGAAGTGCAGAGGGTTTGGGTAGTTTGGAGTCTGGCCGCTTGGGGGTCGAGGAGCGTCCCCCCCACACACACCTGTGCTGGGGGTCCTCAAGCAGAGACACCTGCTTGGCGGGAAGCGCTCGGGAGCCCCAGAAGGGCAGCTGGTGGCAGGGAGGTGACGGGTTCTTTTGAGAGTTCTGATCCGTGCAGGGGAAACTGCCAGTGAGCCAAAGGGGGGTGGACAGCCGGAGGAGGAGGGCCAAGGCCAGCGGGGGACAGGCCAGAGATGCAGAAGGAAAGACAGGTCTAGGATTCCCGGTAGAGCCCACGGGGCGGGGGCGGGTCGTTGGCACTCGAGCCCCTCCCAGAATGACCATGGCTGAGCCCCGCCCACCGTGCCCTCAGCCCCGCCCACCGTGCCCTGAGCAGAGGCCCAGGGGCTGGAGAGCTTGGTGGGCGAGCAGGGAGTGGGGAGGGCCGCCTTTCTGAGGGTCCCGAGGGCCTGGAGCAAGCAGTGCCTCCCCGCGGCAGCTCTGGGCCCGGAGTCGGCGCAGTCCAAGGGACCCGCGACCCCTGTGATGACCACCCCGTCCTTCAGGGAGTGGATTTGGTAGTTGCGGGTCCATCGTGGCTGGGTGCGGATGACGGCTCGGGTGTGAGGCCGAGAACCAGGCGTTTCCTGGCAGAGACCACCCGGGCCAGGAGCAGCAGCCAGAGCTGGGCTCGGGGGGACCGGGGAAGCTGATCTCCCAGCCACCCCCCCAACTCTGCAGCACCCCCCGAACCCGGGAGGAAGCGGGCACCCCTCAGCTGCTCCTCCTGGCGGCGCCACAGCCCCTTCCCAGCTGAGACGCTGGGTGTGTGTTTGACTTCTGTCCGTGGCGGCCTCCTCCCCTCCTGGGCTGAGCGCTCGGGCTATGCTCCGGGCAGGGGCGGGCGCCCGTAGCTCCCCGGAGGGGTCAGAGACAGGGGCTGTGCGGCCCTAGGCACCGTCCTGTGTCACCCCATCTCACCCTCTGGGCAGCCTGGGACGGTGTCGGCATCACCCGGGGAACGCCACCGCACAACACTCCACAAGGACCCGCCTGTCCCAGGGAGGCCGGGAGAGGGCAGGGTCTCCCCGAAGCTTGGCCCTTGGAGGTCGGCATCAGGGTAGACCCCTGGGGGCCTCTGTCTCACCTGGTGGCCTCCCAAAGCCCCTCGCCCAGCAGGCCAGCCACCTTGTCCTGCCCGCGGGTGGCCCGGGGGTTCAGGGGAACCGGAAGCACTTGAGATGGGTCACGTGACGCTTCCGTCCCGCTGGATTTGCCTTTGACCCCCTGCTCTGGGACGTCCCCTGACTCCTGCAGCCGTGGTCGCAGGGCCTGTGTACCCGAGCGGCCCGGAGGTACATGCCGGGTGGTGCATCCCAGCTGTGTTCTCTGCCCGAGTGAGATCAGCTCTATGGGTGTGGGTGGGCCGCCGGCCCTTCAGTATTGACCCGCTCCCCCTTTTCTTTTTGACCTGAGCAGCAGCTTGGGGGTGCTGGGCCCGGGCCCTGAGCTTCCTGTCCGCTGTTCCTCCCTCACTCACCTGTCAGTATTGCGTCCACCTTTGTCTGCTTCCTGTTCTCCCCCGGCCCTCGGTGAATAAACTCTCCCCGGCAGCCTCATGCGGGCTGGAGGGACCCCGCCTGTGTCTCCTTTCCTTGGGATCTGGGGACCGTGCGTCTGGCCTAGGGGAGGGGACCCCCGTCACAGCCCCTGCAGTCAATGATGGAGCTTCTGGCGCCCCCCAGCCGACTCTCGCCCTCCATCCCAAGGAGCAGCGCCCTCCTGCTTACCTCTCCGCGTTGGCCTGTCCACCCCTGGATGCAGCCCCCAGGCCTGCTCCTCTGCACCTGCCCCCCAACCTCAGGGCGCAGGGGCCGCAGGGCATGTTGTCCAGGAAAGGGGGCTCATTTCCGGAAATCCTGGATGCCCACAGGGACCCGAAGTCCCTTCTCATAGGCGCGATGCTTGCTCTAAAGCCACACGCCGCCCTCCTCTGCACTGCCCTACCCCCGCCAGTGAACTTCTTCCCGCCTTTACTAAGGTCCAGCCAGACCCTTGAAAGTGCCCGCAACTTCAGCCCTTCCCTGCTCTTTCTTCCCGAGCTGTGGCCCGGGTGGGGAGGCTGGCTCTTGCTTCTGCTCCTGCCAGTCGCTGGGAAGCCCCTCAGAGGTGGGGCGGGGGTAGACAGCAACTGGGAGAAGTGAGAGCGTCCACTGGAACCACAGACCTCTCTGGCGTCACCAACAGAAGTGGTTCCCCCAGCGCCTCTACAGTCAGCCCCGGCGACACGGGTCCACCCAGATGCCCGCAGCTCGGACCCTCACACGCAGACCACGGGGGAATCCACAGGTCCCACCCCAAGTGCCTTAAGTATATATAGGGTTCTCGGGTGGTCCTGCACTGTGGGTCCTAGACAAGTTAGGGCTGGTGGGGGGCTGTGGGGCCTAGGTGCGGCTTCGGGGGAGCCCAGGCCTGACACGCACAAGGCCCCGGGTTCACTCCCACAGCAGGAAAGTCTTGTCTTGCGTCACTCGCTTCAGGGCCATGCCAAGGGGACTACTGAGCACGCTCTGGGGCCTGGGGGGCCCGTTTCCGCCGCCCCATCTCCTTCGCCGATTAGGCGCGTGTCTCAGTGGGGCCCTCGGGTGATGAGCAGGGGGAGCATCTCAGTCTTGAAGACGAGGAGGGTGGAGCTCGGCCTCCCCCCATCTGCCAGGCTCTGGCATCTGGGTGACGACTGAGGCAGGGAGGCCACAGAGCAAAGGCCAGGCCATGTGGGAGCTTGTGAGGGCCCCCCCGGGGAGGCCGGCAGCTGGCGGGCACGGGCCATCTCTGGCCGATCTTCAAAGAACATGGACCTCCCCCCTCCACCCTGTAGCCAGAAAACGGACTTAGTGGTTGGGAATAAGAACCTTCCGGAATTAAGTAGAGCCTATGCTGCTTTCCCTGGGAGCCCGACTGTGGAGGCACGAGGACTGGGACGGGGCAGAAGGCCGGGTCCCCCCGCTCACGACAGGAAGTTCTCCACCCCGACACAAGTGGCTGTGCCAGATACCACCAGGCCAGCGCTTGCCTGGGACAGCTGAACTGAGGGGAGACCGGAGCGGTGGACACCGGGAGAGGTAGGCCCTCGAGTCCGGGGAGCAGTGACCCACCGAAGCCCACCCTTTTTAGTCAGGATTTTCACGTGGGTAAGAAGTGAAGTGAAGGGGGGCTGGAGCGGTAGCACAGTGGGTAGGGCGTTTGCCTTGCACGCGGCCGACCCGGGTTCGATTCCCAGCATCCCATATGGTCCCCTGAGCACCGCCAGGAGTAATTCCTGAGTGCAGAGCCAGGAGTAACCCCTGTGCATCGCCGGGTGTGACCCAAAAAGAAAAAAAAAAAGTGGAGTGAAAGCCCAGAGTTCAAAGCTGAAGGCTGCTCTGGGCGCCCTCTCCAGGCGCCCCTCCTGGCCTGGCCATGCGGCTGCTTCCCAAGCGCCCCCTCCTGCTCCTGGGGGGCTTGGGTGGCCAGACACAAAGCAGAGTCTCCCCACTGTCTGACAGGAAGGGGACAACTGGCTGGACACACTGAGTGGCAGGGGCGGAGCTGTGTCGGCTGGGAGCAGAAGTGGCTGGGAAGAGGCGATGGGGCAGGAGGAATCCTCTGGGCCAGGAAAGGGGGCTCTGAGGAGACACCTCACACACAAGGGGCTCCAGAACCTTCCCTGCGCGTGAGCCAAGTGTCCAGCCTGGCTGGAGTCCCCCTTCTCCCCTTATCCCCTTCCCACCAATACCAGAATTCTAGCCTCTTCTGCTTTTCCAAGGCCCAGAAAACACAGTTCTCTCCATCTGAAAATTCCTACTAGGGGAGAGGATTTAATTTCTGTTCAACTTGGTATATGAACTGAAATGCATGGAAGGGTTGGCTTATGCCTCTGTGTGTGTGTGTGTGTGTGTGTGTGTGTGTGTGTGTGTATAGGGGAGGAGGATTTCCAACAGAACCCAAGAGCAGGTTCTCAGAGCCTGAGAGATGAGGGGTCTGTCAGGTGAGCTTTCCGGGTTGCCCATGAACTCTGGGGCTTGGGGGACACCTTGCCTGAGGAGCCTGGAGGAAGACGAATCGTGCCAGCACAGCAAGGCCTGGAAGGAGGTGCAACCTTGCCAGCAACAGATGGCCCCGCTCAGCCCTGGCTCCAGACTGCACCAGAGAGAATCAGAAATAGACACTTGGCAGGAGGCTCAGCAGATGCATCCTGCCGCCTGCGGCCGCCATCCCTTCAACAGAGAAAACACACGTCTCTCCCACTTCCGGCACAGACCCTCCTGCTAGGCAGTGCGGACTCCGGGAGGGCCTGGGGGCGGCAGATGGAAGAAGGAGGAAAGCAGCCCAGCCCACAGAGGGTGCAGACAGGGCTGCAACCCCCTGTCGGAAGTCGGAGCAGGCGTCACTCAAGCCCGGTCCTCCCAGAATTCACACATTGCACCTGGCCTAAGGCTCCAGACCCCTCCCGCCCCGAAGCTCCTCCCCCACCCCATTCTCCATCAGGCCCTCGGGCTCCTGATAAAATAATCGGCAGGTGGGGGGAAAGGTAAACCTTTATTTGGAAGAGAGTTTAAATGGCCATGTAAAACCCCCATTTCATTTCCGAAACAAATAACAAGGGAAAAAACTTGGCTCTCTCACTCCTGCCCTCTGCTGTCCTCGGCTGGTTGTAAACTGCGTTTCGGGAGCAGAGAACAGCAATGGGCCATCGTCCTATCAACCAACAGGGCACTGTCCTGAAACTGTCTCAGGAGGTGCTGGGGGAGAACAGTGAACAGTGGGGCCGTGGACAGACAGGCCTGGGGCTCAGACAGGCGCGTGCCCCGTGCCCAGGAAACAGTGTTTAAAACAGACATGCATGGGTCAGTTCCCCAGAACCTAGGCAGAGAAAGCTGGTAACCGTGAATGCAGCAGCAGAATTCAGGCTGGGTCTGTGGCTTCCAAAGGAGGGAACATTCGCCTCACTGCAGCCTCGAGGCCAGCCCTTCAGTCCCCTGGAAGCCCAGAGTGGGGCAACTGTAAGTCAGGTCTCCCGAGGGCTGGTAGCTACCCTGAGTTGGGGGGGGCGTGGGGAGGAGTGGCCCAGACACACCCCAGCAAGGAGAGATCGAGGCATGCAGGTATGACACTGTGGGCCAGAGGCCCCCCGAATGGGCTGCAGCTGCCCCGTGCTAGGAGAGGGGGTGCAGAGGCCTCCCTCAGCAGCCCATCCTCAGGCACCCCCCGACCCTGGGACCCCCAGTTTTGCTCAAAGCCACCTTTCTGCTGAGATGGTCTGGCCTGAGCAAACCTCCAGGCTTTCCTGGAAAAAGCGGGAGGGGGCGGGGAGGAGGCAGCAAACAGTCAAACAGGGCAGGAGAAAGGCACAGCAAACTCGTGGTGTGAGAGGAGAGAGGGCGAGGCCCCGGCGCGCCGCCCCATCCCAGCTCTGCAGGCTGCGGGCGGCGTCTGGCGAGGCAGGACAGCCAGCGGCCAGCCAGAAGTTTCCGCCTCTCCGCTCTCGAAGGCCTCTAAGCTTTAAACTGATCCCTTCCACCCCAGCCCCCCACCCCACCCACCCGCCGAGTCCCACGGAGGGCGTCTGAGTGGTCTCTCTGGGAAGTCTGGGAAAGGGACGAGGCTAGGGGAAGCCTGCAGGCCTTGTGGGGGGGCTCTGGGTGCTGGGTGAGAGGCTCGGGGGCTGCTACAGCAGGAGGCGGGTCCCCAGATCTGCTGCTCCCGGCTGCGAAGACCACTGGGTCCCGGAGCCCAGACAATGACGCGGCCCTGGCCAGCATGACGCGTGCCTAGGAGAGAGGGTATGGAGAGGAGGGCCGGCCCCCGGCCACCGCCCTGGCTGCAGACATTCCCCCAGGCCCTTGAGTAAGGCGGGCACGGCCACACAGGCTGGTCCAGGCCCGAGAGGACCTCCCGTGAGCGTGCGCCTGGCAATGGGGGGAGGGGGGCCCAGGAGTCAAGGAGGCAGGGAGGAAGTCGGGTCAGAAGGTACCAAGAAACAGCCTGAAAGCAAACAACCAATGAGATCAATAGCTCCCACAACCCTGGTCATTAACAATCAAGGGGGGGCGCTGGATACATGGGAGGAAGGGGGAAGCCCCCCTTCTGCCTCTCCCGGGGCCACCGAGTGACGCGGCACAGGATAAGGAAGAGGCTGGGGCGGGGCAGGGACCACAGGCAGAGAACGCGGACAGGCCCGGAGCAAACCTAAACCGGAGGGGGGGAGGGAACAAGGGGTTGGGGGTGGGGGGTGGGGGGGAACGGGACATAAGTTTCTCGGCTCTAAGTCTCCAGAAGCGCAGGGGATTTCCAGTCTCTGACTCGGTGGGCTCGCTTCCCCCGGGGGGGTCCCGTCACGGCGCCGTGACCTCCATTCCGAAGCTGGCCAGCAGGCAGAGATGGTCGGAGGAGCAGAAGGGGTTGGGTAGGCCGTTGGCAGCCCAGAGGATCTCCTCGGAGAGGAGGGAGAGACGGCCGAGGAGCTTGAGCGTTCCGTCCCGGTAGAGCCTGTGGTCTGGGGAGCCGGGGGGGGGGGGGCGGTGAGAGGGCGGCCCCACCCCCAGACCACACTCTCAGCCACCCCACCACCCAAGGAGGAATGAAGCCGGGCAGCTCCGGGGCCGTGGGGGGCCAAGCAGAGAGCATACACCCAGGCGCTGCGGGCCAGCGCCTTCGGGTTCCCTGAGAGAAGCCGCACATTCAGGGTGTCTCCATAAAGCTTCATTTTCTCGCAGAAGCGATCGGGTCATACACAACTTAAAAACGATTCAGGGGCCGGAGCGATAGTACAGCGGGGAGAGTGTTTGCCCTGCACGCAGTCAACCCGGGTTCAATCCCCGGCATCCTATATGGTCCCCCAAGAACCTCCAGGAGTGATTCCTGAGTGCAGAGCCAGGAGGAACCCCTGTGTCTCGCTGGGTGTGACCCAAAAAGCCAAAAAACAAAACAACAAACAAACAAAACCATTCTTTCAAAGGCCAGGGGCTGGGGGCTGGAGTGATAGCCCAGTGGGTAGGGTGTTTGCCTTGCATGCAGCTGACCCAGGTTCAATTCCCAGCATCCCATATGGTCCCCCGAGCACCGCCAGGAGTAATTCCTGAGTGCAGAGCCAAGAGTAACCCCTGTGCATCGCCGGGTGTGACCAAAAAAAAAAAAATCAAAGGCCAGGGGCTGTAGACTGTGATGAGCGGGACGGGCAGGCGGGGGCAGGGACCAGCACCTGCACGCTAACCAAGCCGTCACTGCCAGGTGCCAGCAAGCAGAGCCCCGCACTCCCCAGCTCTGTGTTCGTCTCTACACAAAGGCACCCTCAGGTTAGAGACAGCCAGGCAGGCACATGGCCCAAGAGAAGAATGACACGGGGACCATGCAGAGGGGACACAGTCGGCCCCTGTCTGGGTCAGGAGCTGCCACCAGGCCATGGTTGAAAGACCTGTTCCCAGGGCCCAACACCCACCCACCCACCAGGCTTACCAGTCCTGTTCCCATTCTCACAAGACTCAGCGGAGAAGAAGATGTAATCCACTGTTGTTCCAAGGCCCAAGGGCATTGTGGTGACCTCTGGGCGGCCATGCTGGGGCAGGAAATGGGTATACACCGAGGTCAGGTGAAGACAGTGCTGGATGGTGCCCACAGTCCTAGGGGACAGGAGGGCAGAGGTCAGGCAACACGCAGAAATGAGCTTCGTCCAAGCTCGCTTCCTCGGCAGATTTGGAGTCAGGAGTTCTCTCCTGTGGTCAGCAGTGGATGCCGTGGGACCAATATTCGGGAGTGTTGGGGGGAGGGGCGGGCCCACGTGGTGGCTGGCGGGCGGCCTAGACTACTCCAGCCAGTGCTGGGAGGGCCAGGCGGTGCTGGGGATGGGGGTTGGGCAAAAGTGCTCCCCACCCCGCCGTCTGGAGTATTTTTAGAGGGTGATTCCAGATAACTCCTCTCAGCAAATCCCCTCCAGCACTAACTGGAGGCTGAGATTAGGCTAGAGACTGGCGCTCTGCACCCATCCTCTCTCCCCTGGCCGCCGGGAAAGGGATCCTGGCCAGCACGCTCTGCGGGAGGCCGCGCTCCCTGGGTTTCCTTAGGCGTGTGAGTGAGTCCTCACCATGGACAAGAACCTGGCCAGCGGGTCACTCTTGCCTCCCCCCGGCCCGGTCACCAGGGAAAAAGAGCATTGAGATAAAGCATGCCGTGAACCAATCTCGGGTGCCCAAGCCAGGGCACCCCTCAGGCCGCAGGGAAAGGGAGATGCATACCTGGGGAAGACGGGCTCAGGGACGGACATGTCCTCCTCCAGGATGGACTCGGCCCAGCCAACAGGTCGCTCTGCAAAAGGCCCGAAAGGAAAGGGTTACCAACGCACAGAGGGCGGCGCAGGGGCAAGCCTCACACCTCCGGCTCCCCTCTGGTCCTGGACCCACTGCTCCGCAAGGGGAAAGGGAAGTAAACAGGCGACGGCGAGGAAGAAAACCCGGAAACAGAGTCAAACATCTCCAATGGCCAGAGAGACAACAGCAGGGAGGGCGCTTGCAGGCGGCCAACCCAGGCTCAATCCCCGGCACTGCCTGCTCCCCCAGGAGTGTGGCCCCTGAGTACTGAGCCAGGAGGAGGCCCTGATGGCCTCCAAACCCAAACCCAAACCCAAGCAAAACAACAACAAAAACCTTCTGGGAGAGAGAGAGCCCAAGGCAGCTGATACTTCGTCAGACTGAGGGGCAAGCTTTCTCAAGGTTGAAATCCTGTTCCGAGGGGGCAATACCATGCCAGGGCACCCAGAGCAGGTGGTCTGCGAGTCGTGCCAGGCCCTGCAGGCTCCCTGCCACTCGCCCCTCTACTCCCGTCTTATGGAGATTTCTCTCACGCGCATCCATTGTGTGTGTCTGCCCATGCGTGTGGGTGCACACACAAACACACACATGCACAATATGCTACACACCCACAGCTAAAGAAAAATACACACATGGCCAACATCGGGAAAGAAAGGGGAGAGGCTGGGGCTGGAGTGATAGCACAGCAGGTAGGGCTGTGTTTGCCTATTTACCTATTTGCCTTGCACGCGGTTGACCCGGGTTCAATTCCCAGCAACCCATATGGTCCCCTGAGCACGGCCAGGGGTAATTCCTGAGTGCAGAGCCAGAAGTAACCCCTGTGCATTGCCAGGTGTGACCCAAAAAGCAAAAAAAAAAAAAAAAAAGAAAGGGGAGAGGCTGCTATGACCCCACTGGCTGCAGTGGGTGTCAGACGCTGAACATGTGTGTCTGACCCACTGAAATCCTAACGCCACAGGATCAAGAGGCGCAAGCGGGGCCTCTTGGAGCTAATCTGTAATGCGGGCAGAGCCCTTGTAAACGGAACCAGTGCTCAGGCAAAGGTGTCCAGAGCCTCCCACAGCCCTCGGCGCCACAAGACCCCTGAGAGCCAGCCTCCAGAACTGAGGGGACGTCACCACGGGTCCCCAGCCGCCAGGCAGGTGAGAGGATAACAGGGATCAACAAAACACACAAACCCGTAGACTGTCCGGGAAAAGAAGGTTCAGGTCAGTGAGGTGGGGAATGAAAGAGAAAACGTCGCTGCCGCCCTGACAGAAAACTGCAAGAGGAGACTGCAGACAACCATAGCAGTGAGCCAGGCAACAGGCAAACTGACAGCCCTACAAAGGCACAAACTACAGAAATGAACTCAAGAACACACACACACACACACACACACACACACACACACACAATTTGAACTGTCCTTTAAGAAACAGAGACAAGGATCCAGGCACTAGAAAATTCCAGCATAGACATGTCAGAGGGCTTCACTCGAGGGGTTCATGGTAAGCAAATGAGCAGGAGAAAGACAAGTGACAAACGATGTCACTTCTATGAAGGATATAAAGGAGGACAGTAATGGAGGGCATGTCCAGGGAAAACAAACCCTTGGACCCTGACAGCAAAACTGAGGTCACCCAGGTGGGTGGGTCGACAGGGTGCAGTGGGAGGTGGGGAAGGGCTATGGGTACGTTGGAAAGTGTGGTCAGAGAGTACTGCTAAAACAAAAATATTCATACTCTTGCAAACCAATGTTAGTTCAATAAAAAATAAAAATCGAAAAATAATGGAAAAAAGGAAGGCAGAAAGGGAGTATGGAGGGAGGGAAGAAGAAAGGAAGAAGAAGTTAATTAAAAAAAAACTTTATACGCATTTTCAAAAAATGGGGACACTTTCCAACTCAAGCCATGATCTATCAGTATTGCCTTGATATCAAAGCTAGCCAAAATAGTTCAAGAAAAACTATAGACTGAACATTTTCTTGGACTTTAAATGTAAAATTCTTTAATACTAGTAAACCTTTAGGGTCTAGTTCAGTGGAGAAGCATCTGCCTTGCATCTGTGATGTCCTAGGTTTGGTTACACACAGGGCCAGGGATGTAGCTCAGTGGTAGCATACAGGTGCTGCATGCATGACAATAAAAAAGACTGAACAAAACAAGAACAGCTGCTCACCACTCCTATTCATATTGTTCTGAACATTCTAGGAAGGACAAGGAAGTTTCTTCTAACAAGGAAGAAATAAAAGGCATTCAGATTGGAACAAAAAATGCAACTTCTTGGGGCTGGAGTGATAGCACAGCGGGTAGGACATTTGCCTTGCATGCGGTCGACCCGGGTTCGATTCCCAGCATCCCATAGGGTCCCCTGAGCACCGCCAGGAGTGATTCCTGAGTGCAGAGCCAGGAGTAACCCCTGTGCATTGCCGGGTGTGACCCAAAAAGCAAAAAAAAATGTAATTTCTTATCTGCAAGATGACATGATCTTATACAGTTTATCCAAAGAATTCCTCTAAATAACTAATGAGTTCAGCAAGACTGTAAGGGGGCCAGAGTGATAGTCCAGCAGATAGGGCACTTGCCATGCACACAGCCAACCCAGTTTTGAACCCTGGCACCCCATATGGTCCCCCCCACCAACATCCACCAGAAGTGATCCCTGAGTCCAGAGTCAGCACTGCTGGGTGTGGTCCCAAATCAAGATAACTCCCCTCCCCCTCACATAAACACTGTCATTGTCACTGTCATCCTGTTGCTCGTCGATTTGCTCGAGCGGGCACCAATAACGTCTCCATTGTGAGACTTGTTACTGTTTTTGGCATACTGAATACGCCACAGGGAGCTTGCCAGGCTCTTCCGTGTGGGTGAGATACTCTCAGTAGCTTGCCGGGCTCTCCGAGAAGGGTGAGGAATCGAACCCCGGTTGGCTGGCCTCATGCAGGCAAACGCCCTGCCACTGTGCTATGCTCTAGCCCCACAGAAACACACAAGCAAACAAACAAAAAGACTGAAAGATACCCACAGGCAATAGCGGACACCGTGCTAATGGCCCAGATTCACGACTGATCTCAGAAGAGCTGTCAAGCCAAGCTGACGAAACTCACAGGGACGAGGGTCTCTTCAGGCTGAAAACTCGAGGGCTCCCTCAGGGGTTGTCAGGCTGCAGCTCCAGAAGCTGTCTCGGTTTACTCAGAAGCTACCTCCTTGCCAATGGCCCAACTTCCCTGCTCGACAGCAAAGCCCCGGAGGGAAGCCAAGTCAAAGAAACTCCCAGGTTCATACTGGTTTGGGGGCTGGGAACTCTGGGGCCCCCTCAGAGAGGGGAAGTGGACAGAAAACTCCCCCAGTTCTAAGATCTGGAGGTCCTGGAGCACACAGCCTTACACACAGCCACAACATCTCCACACCCACAATACTGACCACCCAGTAGGAGCACTGCAATCAGATGGGTGAGTAGCAGAGACGCCCCCTACGCTCAATAAGCAAAACAGTAATGCAGAAGGCTCAACAGCAAGGAGTAGCTCAGTGACTCTTCAGGCAATGACTTTAATAACATATGGTTATATGTTATTTTTCACTGTGAAATATAACCATTTTCACAAGCCTTTTTACTAGAGTAATTTTGAAAAAAATTTTTGAATAATTCCACTTACTTTTTTTTTGTGTGTGTAATAAGCAAATGGGCTGGGGCGATAGCACAGCGGCTAAAGTGTTTGCCTTGCACACGGCCGACCCAGATTCGATTCCTCTGCCCCTCTCAGAGAGCCTGACAAGCTACCGAGAGTATCCCGCCTACAAGGCAGAGTCTGGCAAGCTACCCCTGGCATATCCGATATGCCAAAAACAGTAACAACAAGTCTCACAATGGAGACGTTACTGGTTCCCGCTCGAGCAAATTGATGAGCAATGGGATGACAGTGACAGTGACAGTAATAAGCAATTTCAAACGAACTATTTTGTTCCTGCCAAGAGGGCAGGATTCAGGGGTGGGTGTGAAAGAGGTGACAACAGTGGAGAGGTGACACTGGAGGTGGGATTGGTGCCGGAAAGCTGAATGCCTGAAACAACTCTACCATGAACCACTTCATAAACCACAATGTTAAAATAACATTTTTTTAAATGTTGCAAGAGAAAAAAAAATGTTGCAAGAGATAAAATCTATATATAAAGATGTATTTCTATACTAGGAATGAGAAATCCAAAATTAAATTAAGAAAAGTTTTTCCACTTATAATAGCACCAAAAATAATTTAAATTATGAATAAATTTTAACAAAGAAACTAAAAGACTCTGGAAACTACCAAACATAGAATGAATTAAAGAGCTAGATAAATGGAAAGAAATCCATTTTTTGATTGTATGTCAGTCAAAAGATACTGTTGTTATAATGGCAATACTTCTCAATTGATCTACATATTTGTAGATCCTATCAAGTGATTTTTTTAATCTTTTTTGTAGACTGATACACTAATCCCAAAATACATATGGACCTTTAATAGGCAAAATTACCAGGAAAATAAAACAAACAACAAAGTTGCAGGATTTAGAATTACCTATTTAAACTTAGACAAAGCTAAAATAATCAGGTTAAGTGTTGCTGACTTGACACTAGACCTAGATGAGTGAAGCAGAGCTGAGAGCCCAAACACACACATCTACCACCAACTGACTTTTCACAAGGGAAGGGATGAGCAGAAAAATGTCTGCTAACAGATCCAGGGTTCCTTTAGGGATGATAAAAATGTTCTAAAATTAGACTGTGTGGGCAGGAGTGACAGCACAGCGGGTAGGGCACTTGCCTTGCATGTGGCCAACCCAGGTTCAATGCCTGCCATCCACATATCCACATCCCTCAAGCACCGCCAGGAGTAATTCCCGAGCGTAGAGCCAGGAATGACCCCTGAGCATCACCCAATGGGGCCCACCCCACAAGAAAACATGAGATTGAGGTAACAGCTGTCCAGATCTGAGTAAAGTCACAGAAGTATACCTTTATTTATTTCTGTTTTTGCCTTTTTGTTTTGTTTGGGGCATACCCGATGGTGCTCAGGCTTGCTCCTGACTCTGTTATCTGGGACCACTCCTGGTCTGGGGAATCATACGTGATGCTGAGAATCAAACCCTCGTCAGGAGCATGTAAGGCAAGCACCCTACCCACTGTACTATTGCTCCAACCCCAGGAGGATTCTTTTTAGAATCTAGAATAAATAAGTTTTAACAAATGTCTCAACATCTAACAAAAGGATACATATATAGGGTTTTTATATATATATAGATTTCATAAATATATTAGCATGCTAAATCAATGACTTTCCAACATCAAGGTTTCCTTATTTTTGTAAACTCCATTTGGTCATGATCTATGACTCTTTTGGTGAGCTACTTGGTTCTTTTCCTGATCCTCTGTGTCTAAAACACTTTGCATCACGCTGGTGGTGCAGATGGCATAGTAGGTAAGGTGCGTGCCTTACAGAAGGCTAACCTGGTTCAAATCTCTGGCACTATCATTCCTGAGCACAGTGCCAGGAATAGGCTCTAGACAGACAAAAAAAAGGGGGGGGTGGCGGTGCTAACATTAAGAGTCTTAAGTAGAGAATACAAGTGTGTTTCCTTCTTTCTGCAGTGACAATTACTAGTCCCCGCCCCACCAGCCCTGCCCCCCACCAATAGCTAGGATTTCTCTCCTCTACAGTCAGTTTTAGTAAATTATATTTAAAAAATGAATGTGTTTCCCATTTCAATTTGCACTCAGCTGCGTATAGGCCCCCCCTTATAATCCTATTATTTTTTCTGCATCCAGATTATTTATGCTTGCTCTCTCCACCCTAAGCAAGTTAGGTAATCTACTTAAAGTGCTTATCAAACTGACAGCTGTTCTTCTGCCCAGACAACTAACCCTTCCATTTATTAGAGTTCTATTTTTCCAGTTCTTAAGTAATTTTCACTTTTGTCTCTTTTCCTCTACTTTCAGTTTTACTCCTTTTTCTAATTTGAGTGGTTTTCTTACTTCCACCTTTTTGATCTATTAAAATTTTATTCCTAATATTTTGTATAATCCTATAAAATGCTTACTAAATACTGCTTTCACTATATCCCACAGACATATGCTGTCTCCCCTATGATTATTTTCTATATATTCTATAGCTTCAGTCTAAATCTCCCTTAGAGCTAAGAGTTGCTTAAAATTTTTTAGCTGTGTGGGGCTGGAGCGATCGCACAGCGGGTAGGGCATTTGCCTTGCAGTGGCCAACCTGGGTTCGATTCCCAGCATCCCATATGGTCCCCTGAGCACCACCAGGAGTAATTCCTGAATGAAGAGCCAGGAGTAACCCCTGTACATCGCCAGGTATGACCCAAAAACCAAAATAATAATAATAATAATAATAATAATAATAATAATAATAATTTTTTAGCTGTGATCCAGAGAAACGGCTCAAAGTGCTGGGGTACATGGTGTGCGTGCCCCACATTTCATATCTAGGCTCTCCAGCCAGAAGCAACCCTGCATTCAGCTGAAAGTGACCCCTGAGTAGTTCCTAGTGTGGCCCCAAACAAAACAAAACATTCTTTCAATATCCAAATGACATTTGTTTTCTTTTTCGTTAGGGGAAGGTTGGGAGTTGGGGCTTGGGCCCTACCCAGTGGTGCTCAGGGCTCTCTCCTAGCTCTGCCTGCAGGGATCACACCTGGCAGGGCCGTGTGCCAGGAATTACATTCAGGTTGAATGTACACAACTTCAATTTCGAGTGAGGCACTCACAGCAAGTGCCTCAGTTGCTGTGCTATCTCTTCAGCCCTGACATTGTTTTTGTCTTTGTTTTAAATTTCTACTCTTTAATTCATGGGCAACAAAAGAAAGCTACTATTTTCTATACCTATTGTTTAAATTTTATGAAGATCTTTCTGGTAGTCTAACACGGTCAATTCTTAAGATTTTCCTATGGATATTAAAGAGTATGTGTCCTTCATGTTCAGAGTTTGTACATATCAGATTTACTATACAACATGTTACTTACATCTTTTCTAGTCCTAATTATCTTGTGTTCACCTGCTTTATGGCAAACTGAGAAAGATAAATTAAAGCCTTCTACCAGGCTACAGATAAGGGCTGGAGGAGTACAGCGGGTAGGGCGTTTGCCTTGCACGAGGCCGACCCAGGTTCGATTCCCAGCATCCCATATGATCCCCTGAGCACCACCAGGGGTAATTCCTGAGTGCAAAGCCAGGAGTAAGCCCCGTGCATTTCTGGGTGTGACCCAAAAAGCAAAAAAAAAAAAAAAAGAGAGAGAGATAAAAGGCTCTTTCTTGCCTTGCACGTGGGCCTGCCCCCATATTGGCCCTCGAAGACCCCCCCAGAATGATTCCTGAACACAGAGCCAGGATCCCTAAGTGCAGAGTAGGTGTGGCCCCAAAACAAAAAAATAAAAGTAAAAAGCACCATCAACAAAACAAAACCTTCTACTGCTGGATTATTTCTGACCATTTCTCCTTGGTATCTCCTGCAGCTTCCCTTTGTGAGTGGTGATGTGATATTATGTGCAATAAAAACATTAACAACACAAATACCTTCATTTTACCCACTCCAAAGTGCCATAAAACCCACAGTGGCTAGCAGGCTGTTGAAAGCACTTCTCTGCACGTGGCTTCTGCCCACGCAGCACTGGCTACACAGAGCACCACTCGGGTGGTCACACAGGAGTCACGCTTCCGCCTGTCCCACGAGGCCACCTAGGCCAAAGCTGCGCACCTGCATATCCCGGGCCTGTGGCAGCACCACAAGGGCCACGCAAGTTAGTTCTGCAAGTACTTGGGACGAGGGAGACAAATGTGTCAGACATGAGCCAGCGGAAAAGCCGATGCAGAACTTTCCTGATCAGAAAAGGCTTTTAAGTCAGCCTTTGCTGTGTGGCCACCTGGTCTGTTTAAAAATAATTTTATTTCGGGGCTGGAGTGATAGCACAGCGGGTAGAGCGTTTGCCTTGCACGCGGCCGACCCGGGTTCAATTCCCAGCATCCCATATGGTCCCCTGAGCACCACTGGGGTAATTCCTGAGAGCAGAACCAGGAGTAACCCCTGTGCATCGCCAGGTGTGATCCAAAAAGCAATAATAATAATAATAATTTTACTTTGGGGTGGGGTGGTGGGGGGACACACCTGGCAGTGCTCAGGGCTCACTCCTGGCTCTGCACTTAGGGATCCCCACTCCTGGCAGTGCTCGGGAATTGAAATGGGGGCTGGGGGGGGGCGCAGAAGTGGAGGGGGCTTGTGCAAGGCAAGCGCCCTACCCACTGTTCCACGGCACTGGTCAGTTTCTAAATGGCCATTCCCTAAATCATGCACTGGCCCAGGGAACGGCAGCCCAGGGCTTTGGAGCTCCTGCCCACAGCATGTGGTCACCAGCCCTACCCCCTGTGACCCACCCCCAGCACTGCGAGCAACTGGCGGCTGCACCCTAGGCCCGTGTGCTCGAGCAGGGCAGTTCAAAGGGTGTGCCAGGGCTGGAGCTGGAGCGATAGCATAGTGGGTAGGGCATTTGCCTTGCATGCGGCCACCCGGGGTTCGAATCCCAGCATCCCATATGGTCCCCTGAGCACCGCCAGGAGTAATTCCTGAGTGCAAAGCCAGGAGTAACCCCTGTGCATCGCCGGGTGTGACCAAAAAAGCAAAAAAACAAAAACAAAAAAAGGCTGGGCTTCTATTTCTTCCTCACTATACAAAGGGTGTGCCAACCCCCCAGCAGAAGCATGGCTCCTGGTGAGACACGGGCAGCACTGTGTGAGCAAGGCAGTGGCCACAACTGGAACTTGTGTGGGCCTCCATGAGAAGGCGGCCTGGGGCAGAGCACACATGTGCAAGCAGCACCGCTGAAGGAACGCCAACCCCCTGGGAGCCTGTGGCCACATATGTGACCCTAACAGCAAACACTACATCAAAAGGCGGGCAGCCGAGGACCAAACCCGGGTCACCCACACACAAGGCAAGCACCTTACCACTGTTCTCTCTCTGTCTCCTCTCTCTCCTCTCTCTCATGTCTCTCTCCCTCTCCCTCCCTCTGCCTCTCCCTCTCCTTCCCTCTCTCTCTCCCTCTCTCTCTCTCTCTCTCTCTCTCTCTCTCTCTCTCTCTCTCTCTCTCTCTCTCTCTCTCTTGTCTCCTTTCTCGTCCTTGTTATTATTTTTTTAATCGTCCGTTACCATTTTTTCCTTGTAAGGCACATGGTTGTGTAGATGGTTTATCCTTGGTAGCTGAAAGACCAGGAGCTCCCAGAGATCAGGGTAAAACCTACACGTCCCCCTTTTAAGAACCGCATCAGGGGGCAGAGAGATGGTTCAGAGGGTAGGGAGCTTGCCTTGCATGCAGCCAACCTGAGTTTGATCCCCAGCACTACGTATGGTCCCCCAACCCGAGCACAGCCTGGTGTGGCCACCAAACAAAAAAGTAGAACAACTCAATCAGAAAGAAATAACTCAATCAGTAAATATTAATTAACAAGGAAGGACTGAATATCGAGATCGCCTCCTTACAAATTCCGGGGGGCTCTGAGGTGGCGAGTCGTGCTGGCTATTCAGAACTCACCCGGGAGGGCAGGGGTGTGCCCCCGCTCTGCGCAGAGCCAGCTTGCAGATACGGCGCCCTGTCTCCTTTGCTAATTCGGGGCTTCCCCAAAACCAGGGTCCCAGGCAAGGCGGCAGGCTCTGATGTTCCCAGTTGGCCCGGCGCACTCTGGCCCCAGACTGAGATCTACTGTCACATTCCAGGGACTCCTCTAGGGAAAAAGAACTCATGCTCTGTGCCCTCCCTACGCAGCAGGAACATTTCCTCCCCATGGCGCTAGACGCAGGCGGCAGCTCTCTCAGGCCCGCGGAGGGGCTGCTGAGCTCTGAGACAGGGTGAGGCGGATGGATGTGCTACACACACTTAACCTCAATTTAGAAGATACTGCTATTACTTTCCACTTCCGGCCAGCTGAATACTCGCCCCTTCACACAGTGTCTGCACTTAGGCAGTCACCGTCAGAGTGTATTAAAGGCTCTTAGCTTAATGTTATCCAATCGAAATGTTCATTGTATGTTTCCAACGTTATCACTGATATTTTAATTTTATTTTGTTTTGGTTTGGGGCAGGGCACACCTGGCTATTTACTCAGGTTTTACTGCAGGCTCTGCGCTCAGGGATCACTCCTGGAGGGCCGGGGTGGGGGAAGGGAGCCACGGAGGTGGCCAAGGATCAAACGCCGGACCTCGAGCAGGCAAGTCACGCAGTACTCCCACTGGCACTGTCTGCTGTACCGCCTGCTGTCCCATCACTCTGGCCTCTGGTATTTTTAATAACCTATATTTAATATGAAGTTTCCTGTGGGATCCTGCCATGTTTCACTTTGGGATTTTGTCAGTTTAAAACGCTGAGCCACATCTTCCTGTCTGAACCCGACTGACACAGGTGCTTATCACTCGTCCTGGCACAGGCCCGTGCGGGATGGCCGCCCGCCATCATCATCGTCATTGCACTGCCAAAAATATAACTAGACCTTTGCCTTCGCGGTTAAAACCAAATATGAGCCCGGGGGAGGTCTCTCCAAGAGCTGGAGCACATGTTTTGCATGAGGGAGTCCCAGGCTCACTCCCCAGCGTCATGTGGTTCTTCAACGCCACTAGGAACCACCCGAGCACACCAGGAGGAGCCCCGGAGCTCAGGTGTGTGTGTGTGTGTGTGTGTGTGTGTGTGTGTCCTTAAAACAGAATGGAAACTCTGGGCCACTGAAGTGCTCGAAGCTCTGTGCCAGATGTTTACTCCTGGCTCTGTGCTCAGGGCTCACTCCTGGCAGGAGGGATCGAACCTGGGTCAGCCGCATGCAAGGCAAGCATCTTACCCGCTGTGCTAAAGCTCCCACCTGCAAAATGCCAAATTCTGATCAAATTCCTGCAACACAAACAAATGCATTGCTTCCCACTAGTCCTTGAACTGTATTGTTTCCAGTCATTGTTCGGTCGTCCGCTTTTCCTGGTGGGCTCCGGGGTCCAGAGCCATGTCCAACAACTCCCTCAGCCTGTCCGGCTGTCTTAAGTCCGTCTTCTAAGTAGATTCTTCAAGACAGGTTTGGGTCCAGGGAGAAGGCTCAAAGCATTGCAGTGCAAGCTTTGCATGGGTTCGATTCCAGCCAGCTCCACCCAGCACTGCCAGGAGGGATCCCCGAGCACAGAGCTGGGTGTATGTTGCCCAAGCACTGCCAGGTATGGCGCCCGAAAAAAAGGGGCAAGGGAGAAAGAGGGGGGGGAGGGAGGGGAAAGAGGCTGGGTGGGGGGGTAGCGAGGGAGGGGAGAGACACAAGATGAACTGAGGAAAGAGAAGGCTCTTGTGTTTCTCGGGCCGAGTGAAAGCACAGTGAGTAGGGCACTTGCCTTGCATGTGGCAGACCCAGGTTTGATCGCGAGTGCCACCTATGCCCCCTCACCAAGCCTTGCCAGGTACAGAGTCACAAGTAAGCCCTGAGCCCTGTCGGGTGTGACCCCAAAACAAAAACCCCACAGCCTGGGCTGTGGTGCTCACACACATCCTTCCTCGTCCTGGCTCTGGCCGGGAGCCCAGGCCCTGGCTGCAGTGCTCCTCGGGGGCTGCCGTGTGCTTACGTGGTGCTTACGTGGCACTCGCAGGGTGGCGCTCCCGGCCAGCGCCACCCATCATTTCTGGACCCAGGCCTCCCTGGGGGTCTCACACACACCTGGCTGTACCGTGCACACAGCACCCCAGTCAGCAGGTTCCTCAAGGCCTCCCTTGGCGCATGCAGGCAGCACCGGGAATCAAACCCTGGCAAGGTCGACACTTTCAGACAACGGGCCCTCCCCAGGCCCAAAGCATCAAATTCTTCTCTGGGGCAGGGTCCTCCCCAGCGGTGCTCAGGGGGCCCGGGGGATGCTCCTAGGTATACTCTGGCAACCAGGCTAAAGTTTTCCATGTTAGAGTCCAAGGTTGTGGTGCTGGCTCGGTGCCAGTGCTGCAGGCCACCAGGCCACCCCTGGAGTTTCTGGGGATGTCATGCAGTGCCAGGGACCGACAGCTGTCTCCCCATGCCCAGGGAGTCAATACCCTCTTTCCTTGAAGACTTGCTCGAATGTCTTCTAGAGTTGGAGTATTAAAAAGAAGTGGCGGGGGGCTGGAGCGATAGCACAGCGGGTAGGGCATTTGCCTTGCACGTGGCCGACCCAGGTTCTAATCCCAGCATCCCATATGGTCCCCTGAGCACCGCCAGGAATAATTCCTGAGTAGAGCCAGGAGTAACCCCTGTGCATCGCTGGGTGTGACCCAAAAAGAAAAAAGAAAAAAAGAAGTGTGGTTGGGGCTGTCGGGGGTAAAATCCAACAGTGCTCAGGAATTATTCCTGACTTAGTACTCAGGGATTCCACGGGACATGAAAAGACCGCATGACCGCCCACCTACGAGATAGTCAGACTTCTTCGTCAAAACCCTGAACAAACAGTTTGAGGCTCTTCCTGTCCCTGGAGCAAGCCGATACCATTGGGCTACACTAGCACATGACAGGGACGAATGGAGATGTTACTGGCACCCGCTCAAGCAACTTGAAGATCAACGGGAAGACAAGTGATACAAGTGAGTGCTCAGGGATCACTCCCGGCAAAACCCAGGGGACCAAACAGTGTCAGGGATAGAATCAGGGATGACCACATGCAAGGGAGGCTCCTTAACCTCTGGACCATCTCACCACGCCCAGTGTGAAGAAGTCTGAGGCCAATCCAATTATTTTTACCATTAGAAGCAGCTGTCATCGAATTAGAAGCAGCTAAATCTTTGGCTCGACTACCCGAGGGAATCTCCCAGTGATTTCTATTCAGGCTGTCTTACTGGTGAGTCCCCTTCATTTCTTTACTTTTTTTGAGGGGAGTGGGGTAGGAGTTGGCAATATCACCGATGCTCAAGGGTTACTCCTTGCACTGTACTCAGGAATCTCTCCTGGCAGTGCTCGGGAGACCATATGGGATGCCGGGGACCAAACCTGAGTTGGTCGTGAATCCCCCTTCATTATTTACTGATATGCCTACTATACTCTTCATCCAAACATTCAGATCTTTTCATTTCGCAAAAATGCTCCTCGAGCATATTTCTATTTCATTTATGCCATTATATTGGTTTCCTTGTGCACCCGATGATAGGTTGTTTTCCTGTCTTCTGCTACCCTCCTCTTCTTGCTACTCCTTTGTATTCTTTTACTTCCTTTTTAAAAAAAAAAAATTCCTGGCATCTGTCTTTTTTCTTGCTTTCAGCAGTGCTATTCTCATACCACAGCCAATTCTGTATGTATTTAATGTGATTTTTTTCTTTTTTTTTACAATTTGACAATTATAAAAAGTTGGGGTTTGGGGGGTTTTTTTGGTTTTTTTTTTTACAATATTTTTACAATTCCCTTTGCTGCAGTGCTGGTAGCCACCCTGTTTGCTAGCAGAGCTCTGCGGGGCTGTGAGACACATATGCACTTCAGTGCTCATGCATTCCAGCCGCAGTGTTCAAGGGACCTGGGTGAAGCGACTCAGACAGGTGTACAGCTGGTGGCGGGGCTCACCGAGGCTGACACTGCCGCTGCAGTTGCCATTCACACCCTTATGGTGCCAGGGTGACAAGTGGGGGTCGCCCTTGGCATGCGGGGTGGTGCTGGGCATCAAACACCGGGCCTTGTGGCTGCAACACAGACTCTCTGCCTCTGAGACACCCCCGGGCCCCCTTTTTATATGATGCTTTAAATTTCACTTCGTGTTTTTCTTGAGTTCTGCAGTTTACATTTCATCTATTTTCCTTTGGGGTGAGGGGTGCAGGCGTTGGGCCACACCTGGCTGAACTCAGGGGTCACTCCTGGCAATGCTTGGGGGACCATATGGGGTGCCGAGGATGAAAACTAAGATGCTTGCCAGGCAAACACCGTACTCACTGTATTATCTCTCTTGTTCCAAAAAATATATACTTTAATGCCTTTAATTTTTCTTGTTCCTTCTATTTCTGTCCCCTTTTAATATAAGTATATATACATACTCAGGAATTACTGCTCATGGTGCTCAAGGGACAATACAAGATGCCAGGGGTCAAACCCTAGTCAATCACATGCAGCAAACACGCCAACCTCTGTATCATTACTCCAGTACAAAGCCTTAAGTATTTTTTTTTTTGCTTTTTTGGGTCACATCCAATAATGCTCAGGGGTTACTCCTGGCTCTGCACTCAGGAATTATTCTTGGCATTGCACTGGGGACCATATGGGATGCCGGGAATTGAACCCGGGTCAGCCGCATGCCCTACCTACTTTGCTATTGCTCCAGCCCACGAAAGGGTTTTTATATACAACACTGAGTCATGAAAAATTCCAATTATTTGGAATGTATGCTCAACTCTCTGAGATACTAACAAAAAAAACTCAGTGAAAGCTGAACTATACTTACATATTCACTGTATCACTGACATCCCGTTGTTTATCAGTTTACTCGAGCGGGCTCCAGTAACATCTCCATTTCTCCCAGCCCTGAGATTTTAGCAGCCTCTCCTTACTTGTTTTTCCCAATGATTGGAAGCTCTTTTTAAGGTCAGGGAAATGAGTTACCGTTACTGTATTTGGCATATCGAATACACCACAGGGTGCTTCCCAGGCTCTTTGTGCGGGCGGGATACTCGCAGTAGCTTGCTGGGCTCTCCGAGAGGCACATATGTATGTGTAGATCATAACAAAATAGGTAACAAAATATTATTTCTTGCTAGCATGTATTTTGTAATAATTAAGAAGATGCTGGGGCTGGAGGGATAGTATAGCGGGTAGGCGTTTGACTTGCACGAGTCTACTTCTTTCCAGCCAAGAGATACGCCAGTCTGGAAGTACCTCTTCTCCCCTCTTTACTTGAGAGCCAAACTGCTTCAGGCCAATATGGCTTGGGGGGGTGGGGAGGTGTCAGGGAGCCCTGCCATAATCTGTGCAGCTAATCCTGCTGATAAACCAAGGGATTTGTTCTGTGCCTTTAGCATGCTCTCCTCTTGAAGAAAGGAAGTCAAATGTCTTTTCTAGGATCCATGAGCTCTCCAGCTGGCCTGCCCTGTCCCCAATATCTCCTGGAGCCATTTCACCCCATATGATTTGTGGCTGCAGACAGCCTTCAATCTGCCATCTTCTTATTTTCAAAAACACGGGAGTCCGAGTTACTTTTTCCACTTTCCATATTACTTTTGAGAGACATCAAAGACAAGGAGGGGAGGATGTCAGTGAGCACACTCGGTTCCATTCAACGGGGAAGTTCTTGAAAGAAGTTAAGTTTATTACGGGGGCCAGAGTGATAGTACAGTGGCTAGGGTCTTGCCTTGCAAATGGCTGACCAGGTTCAATCCCCAGCACCCTGTATGGTCCCCAAGCACTGCCAGGAGGGATTCCTAAGTACAGAGCCATGAGCACTCCCTGAGCATCGCCAAGTTTGACCCAAAACCAAAAACAAACATCAAAAGAATGTTTATTATGACCAGGACAATAGTCAGCTGAGTAGATTCAATGTCCATCACATGAATAGTCTCTCCCATGTATGCTGTACACATGCCTGTTAAAAGTAACTTGAGCCTAACAAAGTGAAATGGCTTACTACTAAAGAGCCAGAACTGGTAAAAACCCAGGCAGCCTGTCTCCTGGTCCGTGCTCTCACCACTTCCATACTGTACTTCCATGCATGCCTGTGGCCACTGAACTCCACTCACCTTCCCAAAAAGAAGCCCAAGAGAACAGACTGAGCTCCCGTTACCTGGCTTAGTATCTGTCACTCCTTCCATGAGAACCAGCCCTATTGGTCGCTGACAAGCAACGCTGCAGAAGCGGAAACGTAGCAGGAAGTCCCGGCCATATTTACGTCTCTCTGCCAATCAGGAAAAAAACACACAATGAAGGCTGGGAACAGGAGCTGCATCTCAGACCTCCTTCATACCCAGGAGCTGCCGGTGGGGGACAAAGAGGAAGACTGTGGACAAAGCTCTGGTTTAGAGTTATCCCTTTCGGGAAGCTCAAGAGAGAGTAAAACAGGTAGAGTAAAACAGGCCCACCCAGGTACAATCCCCGGCATGCTTATGGTCCCCTCAGCACTGCCAGAAGTAATTTCTGAGCACAGAGCCAGGAGTAACCCTTAGCATTGCTGCTGGGTGTGGTCCCAAAACCAAAATAAATAAAGTTATCTCTTTCAGGTGCCAGAGAGATGGAACAGTGGACAGATAAAACTCACCTTGCATGAGCCACCTTGCATCACACTTGATAGACCCAGATTCTATGCCTGGTGCCCCATTTGGTCCCCCAAGCACTGCCAGGAGTGATCCCTGAGTGCAGTCAGGAGTAAGTCCTGAATACCGCTGGCTGTGTCCCAAACACCAAAACCAAAAAATTAAATTGTACTGCTTGGTGGGTGACCAAAACAGAGAAAGTTGCTGATACTATTCAGGAGGTTGCCGGTGAGGTTCAGCTTTCTCCCAAATGGCCGAGGAAGTGCAGGGCGCCAAGAATGCAACATATGCTCACCTGATCTCTTGGGGTGACAGGAGGAAATATACTGACAGCAATCAGTGATGCCCAGGGAGCTGGGCCACAGCGGGGCCTGCAGCTTCCTCTGGTACAGCTGATGGGAGAAGTCCTCCTGTCCCGATACCTACAAGGGAAGACGGGATGAGCAGGGGGAAACCAAGACGGGAAAAGGAAAAGGCTTGTTTAGGGAAACATGGGAACAGGCACGCGTGCACGCGCATACACACACACACACACACATACACACCACGTACAAAGGATAGGTAAGCCACATACACTGAAGGGAAGCCTCAACATAAATTATTAATTGAAAAAAATCACTTTTTAAAATAACTCCACGGAAATATCTGTGATCAAGAGTGAAGGATGAGTGTAAGGCCTGAGCCAGGGAGAACTGAACTAGAGGTACACACGGTTCCCTAAACTTTGCCTCAGAAAAACTGACACTAACCCTCCTCAGGACCATCAACTTTCAGGGGTTTTAACTGTAACAGGTAAAGACTTTTCCTGGGGTCATCTAGATCAGGGGTAGGGTAGTGGTTTCCTCTGCCAAGGGCCCTCTGGAGCTTTATGTCATCCGTGAGTCAGGCAGTACAGACAGACAAGCCGAGAGCAGCAGATGAGAAACATCCATGTCTGTCCCGTCATGGGCCAGGACCAGACCACAGGACCTCAAGGGTTGGACGTTCCTCCCCCCGGTCTCCAATAATGGGCTGAAGATCAAGGCCAACTTCTTCAGCCCATTGTTGGAGACCACAGGGGGAAACCAAATGGAAAGGCAGCAAAGCTTTTGCCACCACTGTATCTATGCTTCCCTCTGTGGTCAGAGTCAACAAGTAGCCCTTTACTGTGATTCTTGGTGGTGGAATATGTGCACTGGTGAAGGGATGGGTGTTCGAGCACTATATAACTGAGACTTAAACCTGAAAGCTTTGTAACTTTCCACATGGTGAATCAATAAAAGATTTAAAAAAAAAAAAGTAGCCCGGAATAAGTGATGTAATCTGCACATCTCCAGCAAAGGTATTAGATCCCACTTCTTTCATCTAACAACACCAAAATTATTATTATTATTATTATTATTATTATTATTATTTTGCTTTTTGGATCACACCCAGCAATGCACAGGGGTTACTCCTGGTTCTGCACTCAGGAATTACTCCTAGCAGCACTGGGGCACCCATATGGGATGCCGGGGATTGAACCCAGGTCGGCCACGTGCAGGGCAAACGCCCTACCCGCTGTACTATTGCTCTGGCCCCAACACCAAATTGTTGAATGCCCATTAAGCATGAGATACTGAGCTAAGAGCTGAGCAGAGCAGCGAGGGACAGGGTTTCTTTGCCCTTGGAGCAAGGCATAAATTCCAACATGCCACTGAAGCCCAAAGGACCTGGTACATAATAGCCAGCTGGGCACCTTCTGGCCAAGTCAGTTCATGCTCCGGGATTCGATGTTCCCTACCATAAAATGGGATATGAATAGTGCATACAATTAAGAATCATGATGATAATAATCCCTATCCATTACTGACTGCTTCCTGGGAAGCAGAAACTGGAAAATGCTTCTTTTTTTTTTTTTTTTTTTTTGCTTGGGGGCCACATTCAGCGGTGCTTGGGGCTTACTCCTGGCTCTGCACTCAGGAATCAATCCTGCTGGTGCTCGGGAGACCAAATGCCCCGCCCACTGTACTATCCCGTCCACCAAACTGGGAAATACCGTGCATTATTTCCTTGAATCCATTAACAGAAGGAGCCCTTTGAAGTAGTGCCATTGCCTCTCGTGTGTACAAATGAGGCGAATGGGACTTACAGAAGTAAAATGACTTGCCCACGGTGGCAGAGCAGGGAGTTGAACTCGGGGCTGCTTTGCTGCAAGATACATGCCCTGAGTTGTGCAAAGGTTGCCTGTCACATGGCACAGGCTATCAGAAAGGACTGCAGCTCCCTGGGCACTCGACCATAGCCACTTTCTGGAAGGATGATGCCTACCTCTGTACCTGTGGCAACTAGGACATGGCTGGCAGTTGAGTGACCTCATTAAGATAAAAGCCCAGAGTGCTCAGCCGTTGAGTTGCTCTGTGTCCTTCCTCCACTACGTCTAGCCAAAAGTTAAACAATAAGTTGGATCACTATGAGCAAAACCAAGGAACCAGGAAGGTTAAGTGACATAGAAAGAAATCAGCACAAGCTGACTGTCCATCAATAGGACTAAATACTCAGTGATAAAATTAAGTAATATCTCTGCAACAACATTTAGCAGGTTAAAGGAATTAAACAAGCCCAGGTATGCATTGTTTAGAGAGAAAAAAATAAAACATGGTCCAGAGAGATTGAACAGTATCAAACGCCAACCCGTGTGTTATCGATGGCACCCCATATGGTCCCCTGAGCACTCCCAGGTGTGATCCCTGAGTGCAGGGCCAGGACAGAACCATCAGCATCACCGGTGTGGCCCCCAAACCCAAAAGCAAATAAAACCTAACAATAAAATGAAATACATCAAAAGTGTCATCTCCTGGCAAATGGGCATATGGACATAACTAACGCCAGCTGTTAGCCACCATCACACCTCAGAACTGGAGGTCAGCAGCCCTGGGACTAGACTGCCTGGTCACAAATCCGAGTTCCACCCTATCTGCATGAGAGTCAGCAAATCACTCCACACCACTCTGCCTCTGTTCCCTTACTTATAAAAATGAAAATGAATGACTTACTACATGCAGAAAAAAAAAAAGACAGCACTGAGCACAGGGTGAGTGCTTAATACACATGCAATCCTGACTACAGCCATCTAGGAACACGAATCACAAACACAGAAAACACATCCACAAGCCCGGAGCCAAATCTGCGACAGTCATCACTTGCTCTGAGGTAAGGAAGGTAGGTCATAAAGGGGTTACTTGTGAACCGAAACTAAATGAATGAATGAATGAATGGTAAAAAAAAAAAAAAAGGACAAATATCAAGGTGTCGGAGAGTCCCTAAGTTCCAGATTTCGGCACAAACCACTCAAGGGAATCAATCAGAGAAAGCACGAGGGAGCCAGAACAGGCGTCCCCAGGCCAGTGCCACCAGAGCAGCACCCGGGCCGCACCCAAACCCCCCAAACCTCCCGGCAGCCCTCCCCACGGCACCTTCCAGGCCGGCATCCCGTGGTACTGGAGCTCTCCGTCCCTGATGAAGTTGTAGAGCGGCGACTCGGGGACAGAGTTCAGGTCCCCACACAAGATGATGGGGCAGTGGCTGCCGTCGGACAACCTGGCCACCTTGTCGACTTCGGCCAAGAGAATGGCCATCTGGGCCAGCTTGACGTCGCCCCGGCGAGGGTTGTACAAGACGTGGGTATTTGCCACACACAGCGGGGCCACCGAGACCTGTCCCAGGCCTTCCGGGACGAGCGGCTGCAGCAGCAAGACTAAGCCCACGTTGTCCCGGTTGAGGAGCTCCAAGCCCGGCCGGAAGTACTCCACTGGGCTGGCGCAGAGCAGGCGGAATCTCGTGGGCTTGTAGCAGACAGCACAGCCGTCTGTCTTACACCCGGTCCTCCTCTTATAGAAACAGGTGAAGCCTGCAAGGAACACCCCAGCGAGGAGATGCGTCAGAGCTCGAAGCCCGAATCCCTCCCGCCAGAGCCAGTGGCCCGGGGTGAGGGGACTCCTTGCCCTGGCCAGATGTCTGAGTGGGGAGGAGGGACCGACGGGTAGGAAGCAGCACGACTCGAGAGAAGCACGGGAGCTAGCGGCCCCCGAGGTCCAACCTCCGCTCTTTGTAGCTTTGAGTCCTTGAGGAAGTCACGCCAATTTTCAGGACCTCAGTTCCCTTAGCTCTGAAATGGGGATAATAACCCTGGGCCTCACACAGTTGGCTGCTTTAAGGACTAAGTGACCCTACGTCGGAATGGCCTTTCAAGGCTGCAGGACGCGACCTCCTGTCCCGCCCACGGGAAGAAGATGCTAGCTCGAGGGACTGGCATTTTCCTAAAACGACAGGAAAAGCCAGCACCCTCGGGAGTCGTGGGGAGAGAAGCCGGCGGCAGCACGGGAACGGCATTACCCATCATGCGCAGAGAAGGTTCCAGCTGCTCCCAGTAGTGATCTTCCTGGACTTCCTGGAGACACAGGATCTGGGGAAAGGACAGAGACCCCTCACTCCAGAGCTGCCAGAATGCAGGCTGCCCACCCGGACTCTGGGCAGGCGCAGGGTCCCGTGGAAAATGATTCTGTGCAGACAGCCGCCAGCAGCACCCATGGGCCGGGCCTCGGCTGAGAACCACCAGCAACGTGAACTGCACCTACCCGTGCGTTGGCTGCCCCGGGGCTCTCCTCAGAAAGGCTCTGGGAAGTACACACCATCGAGGGGGGGTTTTCAGCCTCTGCACCCCCCCCCCCCGCCAAACACATGTGCGCTAGGCAGGCTCCCTCCAGCCCCGGGCTGAACTCCGACCCCAGGGGTGGCTGTGAGCAGCATGCAAAGGGCACGTCCCCCCCTTCTCCACTCACATCGGGGTCCCAGTGCTGGAATTCCTGCATGAGGTTCGCAAAGCGGTAGTTCCAGTTTAGGATGTCCGGGTGGCAGTGCAGATACAGCTCCGAGCTCTGCTGCATCAGGTCCTGGGCCAGGATGTTGTAAGACATGAGCGTGAACTGGAACTGAGGGCCGTCCCCTGCCTCCAGGCCCTGGGCGTCTGGCTGAGTGGAGAAATCCTCCCATTCTCGCCACAGGATTTCTGCAAGGGCGGCGGGAAGAGGCACCGTGTACGTTTTCCAGAGACAGCTACCACTTCCGCTTCTGACTCAGCGTTCACAGCATCGGAAGCTCCGTTTTCTTGTCCCCCCTGCCCCCTGGACCTTCCCCGGTGGCAGTATCAGCGGTACTCTGGAGAACTGTCCCAAGCCTAGTCAGTGGCATGATCGCAGGGGCTTTCTCGGCCTGACAAGTTCACCACTGCGTCCCCAGCATCCAGGGTGGTTCCCAGGACCTATTACACGCTCAACAAATATTTATCGGCCCACCATTCTTCACTTGTAATGAACCCTTGGTTCCCTGGGGAACCACTCAGCTGAACGGGCTTCACAGTCAGCTGAGGTTAAAGACGCTTTTTTTCTGGAGCAATTTCAATCGTGGATTTTCTCTGACCTCCACGCCTGGGGGGGGGGGCTTGTGGAAAGGACGTGTCTCCCCATTGTCCCGAGAGCGTGGGAGTGTGGAGTGGCTTTCAGACCCACTTGAGTCGCAGAACTCATTCTCCCAGTTAATGGAAGAAGCCCGGGGAGCCAAGCATGCAAGCAGAAGAAGGTGGGATCGCCCCCTCGTGCCCCCCCCCCCGGGGAAGTCCACGGGCCCCCTCCCGAGAAACAGCAGCAAAGACGGTGAGAACGAGAGTTGGCGGCTAAGCTGAGCACATACGGCCCTGGGCCCGAGGGCAGGTCCCGCTCTCTCCGTGGCTCTTATCTGCGAGTCCACACAGGCCTGGGTGAGGTGACATCTAAGTGGCCCCACAAGACGATCAGAAAGGGAGAACACAAGAGGCAGAGGACGCGCCCCAACCCCCGACCCCCAGAAGGACTTTAGCCCTGCTCTGCACCCCGCACCCCTGCAGACCACTGGCTGCCACGGCCGCCCGGGCCAGGCGGCCCGCTGCAGACTCACCGTGATACGGGATTTCCATTGGGGGAGGCTGCAGCTGCCCCAGGCCCTCGAAGGGCCAGACGGGAGCCTCTCCTTGGGGGAGAGGCTCGGCTGCCATGTTCCAGGCCACCACCGCGGGGTCCTCTTCCCACTGCTCTGCGGCCAGGGCTCCCATCGGGAGGACAGCACAGTCTGCGTACTGGGGGGCCGCCTGCATGGGCACCGCCGCCCACACGGGGCCCTCCACTTCCGGCAGGGGGTCCTCTCCCAGCCCCTCGGGGAAAGGCTCCTCCAGGTTCTCGGCTGCCCGCAGGTCGCTCAGCTGCCTGCTGGGCCACTTGTCCTCTGACGCGGCATCCTGTTCTCCAGGGTCATCCATCAGGAGGGCCAGGCTGCTCTGGGCGAGGCCCTTGTCCGCCAGGGGCCCCTCGTTCACGGCTGACGGCACCTGGCTTGACCCCTCTTCCCGCCACTGCTGCAGCAGGCCCTCACACTCCTCCTGGTCAGGGCCCCGAGGGGCCATGGCAAAGTCGCCCTCTACCTGGGGGGCCGCGCTCTTCGCCAGGAGGGCATTTTTTCGACACGTGAAGAAAGCATCTAAGAAGAAAGGCAAAAGCACCCGGTCATCAGACGATCACAGCGCTCGCCCCCGAATTCCAACCAGAACCTCGAGCGCCTGAAGAGCCAAGAGTCACTGCCACCTTTCGTGTCACCGTACCGGCGCGGAGCCAGACTGGGGTGGTTGTCTGAGAGCACCAGAACCAGAGCAAAGTCTTACCAGGTGCCAACAACTGTGCTACAGGCTTGACAAGTGCTGGCTGATTGCTAAGACAGGAATCTGATAAATATTCTGTGCCTAGATGTAGGAACGACGGGGACAGAGATAAGCACGTGATCACACCACCCCCATCTATCTAGATGGTGAAGACTCCTCGTGCACATCAGCTCTCTGGGTCTACATCGCATGTCACATTGGAGCCAGGACTGGGGGTTAGTGACCCCAGACCATGTCACAGTAAGCGCCCTCTTATCTACGAAACAGGGGAAAGGGAAGTTTTGTTTGTTTGTTTGTTTGTCTTTTTGCTTTTTGGGTCACGCCTGGTGATGCACAGGGGTTACTCCTGGCTTTGCACTCAGGAAATTACCCCTGGCGGTGCTCAGGGGACCATACGGGATGCTGGGATTCGAACCTGGGTCGGCCGTGTGCAAGGCAAACACCCTACCCGCTGTGCTATTGCTCCAGCCCTTGGAAAGGGAAGTTTGAACTCGCTAACTCCAAGAGTTTTTTTCTAGTTTTATAAATCTAACCTCCCAAAGCATTCCAAGGGGCCTGGGAGTTAGTACAGCAGAGTAGGGCATGTGCCTTGCCTGTGGTCAACCTGGGTTCGGTCCCTGGCACTATATATCGTTCCCCGAGCCTGTCAGAAGTGGTCCCTAGGTGCAGAGCCAAGGAATAAGCCCTGAGGATGGCCAGGTGTGGCCCAAAAACAAACAAATAAAAAAAGTTTTGTTTTAAGGGGCTGGAGTGATAGCACAGCGGGTAGGGCGTTTGCCTTGCACGCGGCCGACCCGGGTTCAAATCCCAGCATCCCATATGGTCCCCTCAGCATCGCCAGGGGTGATTCCTGAGTGCATGAGCCAGGAGTGACCCCTGTGCATTGCTGGGTGTGACCCAAAAAGAAAAAAAAAAAAAAAAAAAAAGTTTTGTTTTAAAAGGAAAAGACTAAGTTCTCGTGGAGACAAAAAAGGATGCCTCAAAAGCTATGCAGCATGCTTCTTAGCAAAGGCCCTTGGTCCTCTTTTCAAAGCTATTTATTCTGCTCATAAATCTTCACTACTTCATTATCAGCTTTCCTATTCCCTCACACATCAGAAGCTGCAAATCGGAAGGTGCCAACTGACAGCAAGAGACAGCAGTCATCTCCCCACTAGAGCAGCCACAAATGACAGCCCACGGGCGACCGAGCAGGGAGGGGGACCCTAAAATTAGAGTCCTCACACTCTAAGCACAGTATTTCGGAGCAAACACCCAAACTATACCACTTATACACAGGACAAGTGATATACACCGTCATGACCCTCAATCCTCAAAGATTTATCAGCTCAAATGAGAGGCAAAAAATAAGATAAAAAACAAAAAATCTTCAGATCACTTTGTTAGTATGTCAAGAGAGGTTTGTTTTTTTTTTTGTCCCACTAAACCAGACTTTTGAGGGGGTGGTTGTGATTTTTGCCCCCAGGCACATGGGCTTTGTCTGGGACTGTGGCTGTCACAAGTTGTGGGGACACTGCTGGCACCTAGTGGTGAGCACTTAAGAACGGCCCAGGGGGCTGGAGCGATAGCACAGCGGGTAGGGCGTTTGCCTTGCACGCGGCCGACCCGGGTTCGATCCCCAGCATCCCATATGGTCCCCTGAGCACCGCCAGGAGTAACTCCTGAGTGCAAAGCCAGGAGTAACCCCTGTGCATCGCTGGGTGAGACCCAAAAAGCAAAAAAAAAAAAAAAAAAAAAAAAAAAAAAGAACGGCCCAGGACAGCCCCACAAGGAAAGATCCGCAGCTGAAAGTCAGCAGGGCTGAGACCCTTCCGCCAGGCCGATGTGGCTTCTGTGCACACCTGGGAGAAAAGGAGTTTGGGTTGATACTTGTTAGAAGTTGCTACATTTCCATCTTTGTAAGTGTTGGTGGGGTGGTGTTTCAGCAGCAGAATTCTTTTACTAAAGAAAAAAAAAATAGAGCTGGAGCAATAGCACAGCGGGTAGGGCATTTGCCTTGCACGCGGCTGACCCGGGTTCAAATCCCAGCATCCCATATGGTCCCCTGAGCACCGCCAGGGGTGATTCCTGAGTGCATGAGCTAGGAGTAACCCATGTGTATTGCTGGGTGTGACCCAAAAAGCAAATAATAATAATAATAATAAGGGACCGTCCCACGGCAGCCAGACACAAAGCTAGTATTTGTGTCTGCCTGAAAGGTGGGTGGAAGAGGGTCCTTCCTCTGAGCCCCCTCCATCTCTGGGTGGCAGTGGGCTAGGGAAACGGCCAGGCTAGATAATGGCACTAAAGGCTGCCATCTGGGGCACTGGAAACGCCCCAGCCATGGAGGCCACACGGGTCAAGGCATCTGCTTCCTCTCGGGTTGTTCATTTCCTAACCCCCACTGAGTGGGGCACCCCTTTATTCGAGGAAAGGGCAGGCACTGGGCAGGACCCAAGGACCCCCGCCCATCCTGGGCACACACCGGGAGCACGGGTGCCGCTGAATAATACAATTAAGATCATAAAAAGATGGGGCTGGAGCGATAGCACAGCGGGTAGGACGTTTGCCTTGCACGTGGCCGACCCGGGTTCGATTCCCAGCATCCCATATGGTCCCCTGAGCACCGCCAGGAATAATGCCTGAGTGCAGAGCCAGGAGTAACCCCTGTGCATCACCAGGTGGGACCCAAAAAGCAAAAAAATATATATATATAAAAAAAGAATAAAATAAAATCATAAAATAATTTAAATTCCTTAAAAAAAAAAAAAAGAGGGGCTGGAGCGATAGCACAGCAGGGAGGGCTTTTGCCTTGCACACAGCCGACCAGGGTTCGATTCCCAGCATCCCATATGGTCCCCTGAGCACCCCCAGGAGTAATTCCTGAGTGCAGAGCCAGGAGTAACACCTGTGCATTGCTAGGTGTGACCCAAAAAGAAAAAAAAAAAAAAGATGTGCCAGTGCCCGCCAAAGACAGAGCGAGGGAAGAAGCACTGCGTGTCGGAGGACCCCGACTCCTAACAAAGTACCTCTCTCTCTCTAGGCGCTTGGCCCCTCTTCTTCTTGGGAGTTCTGTGGGGTCGCAGCGGCTCCCAACGAGCAGGGCGGGCAGGTGGGGGGCCAGGGGGAGGGCAGGAGCGGCTGGGCACGGCCTGCCGGCCACCCGGAGCCCCTGCTCGGTGGGGACAGGTGGCTACAGGGCGTGTGCAGCCCCCCGGGGCTCCCGTCCGTCAGTCCCCGGACCCCCGGAGCATCCACCGGCACCCGCGGGGGGGCAGCGCTCTCCCGGGCCGGGCCGGTGACTCAGCGGGGGCCCCAGGCGCTCTCGGCACCCCCGGGCGCGGTGCCCGCCTCCGCCCGCCGCAGCCGCGGGCCCCAACAGGCCGCGGCTGGGAGAGGGGCTGCCCACGAGGGTCGCCGGCCCCGGCCCCGGCCGCGAGGGATCAAGAACGGGCACCGCGGGGCCGCCTCCCCGCACTCGGGCACCGGCCGGGCCGAGAGGACGGGGGTCGTGCGGCCCGACCCGCCGCCCCAGGCCCCAGGGGCCCCGCCTAGGCCGGCCGGGGCCTGGCACCCTCCTGCCAGGACGCGGGGCCGGTACCTGAGAGGGCGCGGAAGAGGCGCGCGGCCGGCAGCAGCAGGTAACACAGGCACGACGCGATCATGGCCGGCCGCCCCGCCCCGCGCCCGCAGCAGCCTCGCAGCCCGCCCCGCTGCCCGCTGCCCCCGGCTGCCCCGCTGCCCTCGGCTCCGCCCCGCCCCAGCTCGCCCCGCCCCTCTCCGGGACCGCCCCGCCCCTCAAGGCTCGCCCCGCCCCTCCCCGGGATCACCCCGCCCCACCTCTGGACGTCCCGCCCCGCCCCGTCCTGGGATAGCCCCGCCCCTCCCCGGCGTCGCCCCGCCCGGCTGCCCTTCGCTCCGCCCCGCCCCTCACCGGGATCGACCCGCCCCAGACACGCCCCCCCGCCCGCCTCACGTGGCCAGCGCGGTGCTTCAAGACAACTTTATTGCGATCTCGGGTCTTGGCCGGCGCCGGGAGCGGGGACGCCGGTTCCCTTGGCAACCGGCCGGGCCTACCTAGCTCCCCGCCTTAGTCCGAGCGTCTCCCTGAGGCACTGTAGCAGGAGCCAAAGGCTACAGTTTATCCCCCGCTGCTGCTTCACCGAACGCCCCGTGCCCCGCGTCCACCACGTGGCCCCCAGTTTTCTCAGCTGTCGAAGCGGGACTTCCCTCTAAGGCCTCTGCAGGCCTCACTGCCCTCATGCCAGTCCTGAGAGGAAGGCAGCCCGCGCATCCCCGGGTGTTCTCACTTTTTGTCTCTAATGCCACATGCACGCACACACACACACACACACACACACACACACACACACACACACACTCAGTTTCTAGGTCCCAAGTTGAGTCCACAACTTGCTTCTGCACGTTAAGATTTCATCACCTTTCCCATCCTATGGGATGGGAAGAGCGAGTTCTCGTCGGCAGGGGAGAGAGGAAGGCCTCAAGGGTCAGCTCCGCATCCCTTCTGGCTGGAGAAGCCCTGGGCAGAGAGTCCCCTCCCACCCCTCACCCTCAGCCAGCCCCCAAACTGCACGGCAAGAAGGAAGGACTACAGAATACTCTGTTTCAGTACCCAGTGTCTGAGCTGTGCAGTTTCCAATTTGTGGCTGGAGCCTCGGCGGTTCCTGGAAGCCCTCCGGGGAGTCACCAGACCCAGGACCAGCTGGATACATCATAACACTGCAAGCCTGCAAGGAGGAAGGAGGGAGTCAGTGGGGGGTGCTGTCCTTTCAGCTCTAGAAGGAGGCAGTGAGAGCTTGAAATGAAGCACCTGCTAAGCTGACGGTCGGGAAGCCTCTAAGAAACCCCAAACATTAGTTCTACCTAAGGACCCCCAGAGCCAGACCCACTCCTTTGACACGGCTTAAATTAACCTTCCTTGCACGATCCTTCCACTTTGTCCCAAGTTACCCAGAAGTCCAAGTTCCAACTACTAAATTGAACTTATCTAGAAACTATGCTTACCAAGTTTTTGAACTGATGACTACCAAGTTTTTGAACTGATGACTCCCTTTCCACTGGAGAAATGTCTTCAAAAGATAGTCCTGCACCCTCTTCCCAGAGTTCTGACTTAAGAGTCTGAGATGGGGCTCTTGGATATTCACCAGGCCTTTCTGGGGTCCAGCTCAGAACTCTGCTGAAGGTCAGCCTCAGTTTGGGCTGTTTGGGTCACAAAGGTTGGGCAAAATATGGCAGCCACTAATGTCTTGTCCTTTCAGATACCTGAGACAAGTTCACCAAGATTGCCTGGTCACCCTCTTTTCTGTTTCCTCATCAACCAGGTTGGGAAGTAATGAGCAACACTGAGGGTGAGCTGAGTTCCTGGCTCTGCAATCTCCTTACCACTGGATCTATCAAGATAACCTGGTCTTGGTTTCCTCAGAGTGCCTGACCCAAGCTTCACCGTTTACTCTTATTTTTTTTTAGAACCAAGACTACTCTGGGAGGGGCTAGAGTTATAGCACAGTGGGTAGGGCATTTGTCTTGCACGCGGCCAACCCAGGTTCGATTCCCAGCATCCTATATGGTCCCCTGAGTACCGCTAGGGGTAATTCCTGAGTGCAGAGCCAGGAGTAAGCCCTGTGCATCGCCGGGTGTGACCTGAAAAGCAAAAAAAAAAAAAAAACCTACTCTGGGATGTTCCTAATGGATGGTCTTCCTCCACCATCCCTGGCTGAAAGGGTCTTCTCCAAGCTTACTACTGTGTGCTAAAGAAGTCGTAGCTACAGAATCCAAGGGGTTGGGGGGAGAGTTGGCCAGAAGTAGTACACCTCAGACTTCCCCAAAGGAAAATTACAAGTATCATCTGCAACCTCCTCACGCCAGAACTCTTCCAAGAAGAGACTGTATAGGTGTCTCAATTTATCCCAGCTGTTGATAACAAACACAGGCAATGGGAAACATGTGGGTCTACTATCCGGGAGAACAGGCAGAAGGTTTTTCAATACTTTGAGAAGCTCAAAATGCTCTCTCGATCTCTTTTTATATATACATAAATTTATTTATTGAATCACCGTGACAGCAGTTACAAAACTTTTGGGTTTAAGTCTCGGTCATACAATGTTGAAACACCCATCCCTTCACCAGTGCACATTTTCCACCACCAAAAACCCCAGTATACCCCCCCCATCCCACACCTTCCCCCTACCTGTGTGGCAAATGATGTCCACATTACTCTCTCTCTACTTTGATTACATTCAATATTTCGACACCAGACCCACCATTATTATTTGAGATTCCAAATGCTCTCTTAAGGAAAATTTCCTGTGTGTAGAAAATGTGATCCCTTGAAGATTCAGATTTGATTTATACCAACAGATATGTATGGAAGTTTGACAGTGTGTCTTCGTCCTGTTGGCTGAACACATCAGTTTCCAGGCTATTGGCATGCCTCCTGCAGGACTGAAGAGGCAACTGACCAAGGCTAGAACAGCGCTGCCCAAGGGAAATAAATTGTGAACTACTTAAGTCATTTCCTTGTTTTCTAGTAGCCACACACCAAAAAGTATTTAAAAGGAGGTTAAATTTAATAATGCTTTGGCCCCACAGAAACAAGAATTTTTATATGTTAACATGTCACTAATGTTTAGAAGGTCATCTGTGTGTCTATCTCTGAAATCCTGTGTGTGTGTTACACAGAAAATACATCTCAATTCAAAGCTTCAGGGACTCAAGAGCTACGAGGGGTTGGTGGCTCTTGTACTGAATGCGTATGTCTGGAAAACACAGTCTCTCCGATGGGATACGCTGAGAGAGTTTCTGTCTTCAACCTTCATGATCACCTGAGCTGCCTGCACATCTTATAACTTGGTTCTTTTAAGTTTAATCTTTCCTATGGGATGTTCAGGGTTCCTGATTGAATAGTGTCAATACATGTCCACTGGTCTGAGTTGATTCTTTTCATTTGTTCACTGATTCACACTTTGTTTTCTTTTTTTTCTTTTTTTTTCTTTTTGGGTCACACCCAACGATGCTCAGGGGTCACTCCTGGCTCTGCACTCAGGAATTACCCCTGGCCGTGCTCAGGGGACCATATGGGATGCTGGGAATCGCCAGGTCGGCCATGTGCAAGGCAAACGCCCTACCCGCTGTGCTATCACTCCAGCCCAATTCACACTTTCATGTGTGAGGTTTATCATGCTTTCATCAGTGTTTACCTGTCCTCACCCTTTTTTTTTTTTGGCCCCCTGTGATTGTGGAAGACTGTGGCCCTGGACTTACAGACTTCCCCTCTTCAAGTTCCCTCTGCTCTTACTATGTGCCAAAGCCCACCACACCCTCATTGTCACCACCTATTGATTCCATTTCACCATACTTCACACACACACACATTTACACACTTTCATTAGAGTCATTACTAGGTACCTCCCTGGCATCTCATATAGTCTTCTGTACATGGTCAAGAGTAACTCCTGAGTTCAGAGTCAGGAGTAACCCCTGAGCATCACCAGGTATAATCCGAAAAGTCAAAAATAAATAGATAAATAAATAAATAATAAAAACTATAGCCTCTGTCTTCTTTCTTTGGTTGTTCTTCCTAAATCTCTCTTCATGATGTGGTTTCTGCCAACTTTCCTTGATTCTTTTTCTCACTGTTCTTTTCTATGGAGACCTTAGACCTTCGGTAGCCATTTAATGGCTAATAAATACAACGACAAACTGACAAACTTTTTCTTCAAGGAGGGAATACTTTTTACTTTATCATGAGTCTAGCAATGGCTCAAATTTATCATTGTAGGGGCTAGAGCAATAGCACAGCGGGTAGGGCATTTGCCTTAACGAGGCCAACCCGGGTTCGATTCCCAACATCCCATATGTTCCCCTGAACACCACCAGAAGTAATTCCTGAGTGTGTGAGCCAGGAGTAATCCCTGTGCATCACCTGGTGTGACCCAAATTTTTTTTTAAATATTTTTAAAAATATGGGGCTGGAGTGATAGCATAGCAGGTGGGGCGTTTGCCTTGCACGCGGCCAACCCGGGTTCAAATCCCAGCATCCCATATGGTCCCCTGAGCACCGCCAGTAATAATTCCTGAGTGCAGAGCCAGGAGTAACCCCTGTGCATTGCTGAGTGTGGCCCAAAAACCAAAAAAAAAAAAAAAAAAGAAAGAAAGGTGCCTCCAAAACCTGGCCTCCCAGGACAGAGTATCAGACGACCCCCAAATCAGGGACAATTTCCAAAATACCTGACCAGCACTTTTTATGAAGATGGAAGACAAAGATGGACTTAGGAAATGACACCAGTTAGGAGAAAGCAAGAGGCAGAAAAGCAAGGCCATGTGGGTGCTGCGGGGACCTAAGAGCAAACCCCGTTCAACACAAGCATACAGCAGCCCCAGCGCAGTTCACAGCTTCCTGCTGCTGATCACATCTTAGCTCTGAGCAGTTTTCTAAGACAGTGCAAGGCGTCAGCATAGGAGGGGAAGCAGAGCAATGAGCATACAGGAAATGTTACTGTTTGGGCAACTCTTCTGTCTGCATAAACTTATTTCAATATTAAAATGTTAGGGACAGGGATGAAACTCAGCAGTAAGGTACACACATCGCATGTCTGAGACCTAGGGTTTGATAGACAGCACACAAAGAAAAAAATTTACTTAAAAAAAATAGGGCCGGAGTGATAGTACAGTGGATAGGGTGTTTGCTATGCATGTGGCCGACCTGAGTTCATTCCCTGGCATCCCATATGGTCCCCCCAAGCACCACCAGAAGTAATTCCTGAGTGGAAAACCAGGAGTAACCCATGAACATCGCTGGGTGTGACCCAAAAAGAAAAAAATTAAAAGATAGGTACTGGCCAGATTAATAACACAGGGGCAAGTGTTCACCTTGCACATGGCTGACCCCAATTCTATCCCTGGTACCCCAAGGGGCTCCCAGAACAGTGCCAGGAGTAATCCCTGAGCACAGAACCAGGGGGTAAGTCCTGAATACTGATGGGTGTGGCCCCCAAACAGCACTGTCTGTCTGTCGCACTGTTGTCCCACGTTGCTCATCGATTTGCTCGAGCAGGCACCAGTAACGTCTCCATTGTGAGACTTGTTGTTACTGTTTTTGGCATATCGAATACACCACAGGTAAATTGCCAGGCTCTGCCGTGCGGGCGGGATACTCTCGGTAGCTTGCCAGGCTCTCTGAGAGGGGAGGAGGAATCGAACCTGGGTCAGCCACGTGCAAGGCAAGCGCCCTACCCGCTGTGCTATCACTCCAGTCCAAACAGAGTGGACTGTTTGGTGGCCCCCAAACAGAGCTAAACAAAATAGATAACCTTAAGTGATAGAGTTTTCAAATAAAAATATAGAGGGCATGGGGTCATAGAGATAGTACAATGGGTTAGGAGCTTGCCTTGCACATGGTCACTGGGTTTGATCCTGGCACTGCATGTGGTCCCGAGCCCTGCCAGTAGTGTTTCCTGAGCACAGAGCCAGACAGGAATAATCTCTGAGCACTGCCTGGTGGAGCTAAAATAATGATTTAGAGGGACTCAATTGTTTATATGCTTAGGAGTTCTGCCAAAAGTATTTTCCCAGGATCTCCCTAAACCTAAGGACGGCCTGGTTTATGAACCAGACTTATATTAACCAGCTAATATTGCACATTCCTTGAAAGGGATATCTGACTCCTGTTTTACTCCTGGCTACATTCCCAACCCATCTTAGTGTCTTATGAGTTGTAGAGGCTGTGTTTGTCAACACGAGTGCTGAAAGGGACGAGCAGCATTTCTGACTTACATTATTTCCTTTGAATCAAGATTCTAACTATGTTCTCCCTATATACATTCCTAGATCCCCATCCTTCTTCTGTGGGCCACAGAATGTTCATGTCCCAAAGCCCTTCAGACACTGACCTGACAGTTGATGTGCCGAAAGCTTATCAAGAAGGAATAAACACGCCTCCAGATTCCCTTGACAGTAAATTGCAAGTGAACTTCAACTTCGAGACATGTGAAAATAGCCCAGCGGGGGAACGGTGGTTGAGTGGTTCCAAGTTAGGCCGCGCGGTAGTTTGAAACGAACAATGCTTTGGCCGCAACAAGTTGTAGAGATAGAGCATATGTTTGTCGTGCTTTGCTTTTGATCTTCTGCTCCAAGGTTGAGGATATTCTCCCAAAAGGACAAGAAAAAAGAAAGAAGAACTGGGTAGGGGGAAAATGAGTTCACCCATCACTGACATACTTTGTACCCGAAGCACAAACACCTTGAGAGAAGAACATGGTGATGGTTCTTCACAATCACCTGATTAGAGGGCTTGGGTGTGGTCCGGCCTCCGAGGGAAATACAACAAGCACTGAGAGGCCCCCCCACAACACCTGAGCACTCACAGCCAAGCCTGGGCTTGGCCTCAGTGAACATAGGAGAAAAGATGACTGCCAGAGCCACCAAGAGGGTGTTGCCAAGTCCGCTCAGGTGGATCACAATGACTGCATGAGGTCATGGAATGTTGAAGATGAAATGAAAGTGACTCCTAAGTCACAAAGTCGCGGGCTGGTGGGCATCCTTTTGACAGGGCTCCCAAGAATACACCTCTGTGTCACGGCCCTCCATGAGCCCGGGAAGTAGCGACCTCTCCCAGGCACAGTTGGGGTCAAATCCACGCTCGCCCAGTTCCCACCAAAGCCTACTCTCTCCAGGGCTTGCTGGAATGTAAGGCTAGCTACAGCCTGCCCACCCCGGGATTTGTCTGTGTGAGGGCAGGGTGCGCCAAACATAAGACGGGTGAATAGGCAAGTGTACTTCTTAAGGAAACAGCAAAAAAAAGGTGGCAAGAAGCTGGCATCAACCCCTGAGAAGGCCCTGGCACCATGGACAGTAACGAATCTCTTGAGTCTGTTACAAAAGGTGAAAAGGCATCTCATTTCTCACCACTCAGGCCCTCTGCCTCAGTCTGACACCCAGCAGTCACATCACTCCCAAAGCCCCCTGGCCTCCTTACCTCGGACCCTCTAGAAGTAGGAGGCTGTGTTACACTGACCCAACCTCAGAGCTGGCCTGCACAACCAAAGTGGAGATGGTTCAGTGCAAAACTGGTGCAGAACTGGCCTATGCTAGCTCTAGATGTCTTTAATTTCTATTTTGTGAGCTGGTTGATACCATGTTAGTGGTTTGAAACCAGCTGGGTTGAGAATATTTACAACCCAGAAATTGGCTAGCATTACAATTCAGGTTTGGCTAGGTTTCTGGAGAGCCTATTCCATGTTTCCCAGCATCCCACCGCTTGGGTGGAATTGTAAAATATTTTGGTGAAATGTAAACTCAACGTCTTCATGCTTTGATCAGGCTCAGCTGCTGGAAGTCCTCTGAGTGCCTGTCTACTGCTACTTTCACCCCTGCTCATATGGACCTTGTCTTCCAGACTGGGAAATAAATGTGGGGAGGAGGATCTAGGACGAGACTAAGAAAGAAGCAGACTCATGTGGACACAGTGGGAATTCTACTATCTTAGGAGCTGGGAGGTAAAAACTCGGGACCTGTAGCCAAAGGCTCAGCCCACCCAAAGAGCAAGTTGGCTGTGTTCTAACCGGGCGCCAGGTGGTGGGGTGAGTCTACCCCAAACCAGGATGTCCTGCTGATATGGGCAGACTAGCTCTGGACCTTTGGATGAGGTTCTGGGGAGCACGGGACTGAACTCAGATCAACCCAGCACTGGACCCAGAGGCAGAAAAATTATGTCTAGCATGTGCAGGGACTGGTTCGGGAAGGAAGCTAAGAACATGGATATTTATTCATAGCCATTCGTTCTGATCCAAGGGAAATTTTTGTGGGGCTGAAGAGACGTTCAATGGGTAGGGGTCTTGCTTTGCATGCAGCTGACTGGGGTTTGACCACCGGCACTCAGTATGTTCCCCCCAGTCCTACCAGGAGTGATTCCTGAGCACAGAGCCACGAGTAAGCCCTCAGTACTGCCATGTGCAGCTTAAAAACAACACCCAATGCCCCCCCTCAAAAAAAATAAGGTAAATGTTCACAAGTCCTTCCTTTTCATGCTTATTGACAAATATTGGATTGGGAAGAAGAGGAGCTAGAGCCAATTCTCAGCAGCAGGGCTCTCCCTCCAGTACCAGAGTCTGCTCTGACTGGCCATCTGCCCATGTCATCCGCCTTGCTCCTGGACACACCTTCCCCACCCCAACATCCTCTGTGCCAGCCAATAAGGAAATCGGAGTATCTGCACACATCCTGTCTCCAGAAGAACAGTAGAACCTGAATTCCTTTAAGCCAGTAGAAAGGAAAAGGGTAGTAAGCAGGGGCAGGGTGGGGGAGGGGGCTGGAGAGATAGGACATCAGGTAAGCCGCCTCATCCGGGCTTCCATCCCCAGCATCCCATATAGACCTCTGAGCACTGCCAGGAGTAATTCCTGAATGCAAGGCCAGGAGTAACTCCTGAACATCTCTGGTGTGGTCCAAAAAGCAAAAAGCAAAAAGCAAAAAGGAAGGGTGGAGTAAGCAAGACTCTCTCTCTCTCTCTCTCTCTCTCTCTCTCTCTCTCTCTCTCTCTCTCTCTCTCTCTCTCAGACAGGCTCCAAATACAGTACAGGGAGTATTGGGTGGGGGAAAAGGGGAACGAAGGGTCCAGCACTAGATCCCAGTGCCTATTCACCAGGGAGAGGGCCTTGGAGAACAGAGTACACACACACACACACACACACACACACACACACAGAGTCTGGACACAGCAGCAGATCTCTCCTTGAGAGATGGAGGCTGCAGCCAGGATTCGGGGTGCAGAAGAAAAGAGCAGGGACAGAAAGCATGGGGGGAGGGAGCGGCCTCCCTGGGAGGGGCCAGCGGGGTCAGCCGTCAGAAAGATGACTCCTTGCTTGCAGAGGACACCGAATCCTTGCCGAGGCCACCGAGCAGCGATGAGACCCTGTACTGCGAGGCCGACGCCTCCACGGTGGTCGTGGAGAAGGACAAGACGGCTCAGGAGAATCCAGAAACAGACCTGGAGGTGGAAGGTGGGCAGGGCAGCCGGGGCGTGGGCACCCTCTGCAGAGAAGGGAGCAGAAGCCCCGTGTGCCGCGGGGGCCCCCTCGGGCCCGGCCTGCTGGCCAGCCCAGCTGTGCTCCCCGAGCCTGCCCGCTTCCTCATGGGCCGAGGAAAAACTATAGGGAGGATATTATGGCAGGTGAGGCGCCTGCCTTGCCTGGGATCGACCTGGGTTCCGTCCCTGCCACCCCTTCTGTCCCACCGGGGGAGCGCCAGTGGGTGTGGCCCGAAAGGGAAAGAAGAGGGAATTGTAGGGGGAAACAGGGGTGTTTGCTTCTCTGAGTGCGGCCCCAGGCGGCTTCTCGGGTGGACTTTGTGTAGGCCCTGGGGCGTCTGCTTTATTACACCATGTCTTCCAGAGGAGAAAGGCAGGCTTTGGGGTGGGGGCTGTTGAGCTGCCACAGCCGACAGGGAACTAGCGGGCATGCTGATCCCCCGCCCGACCCCCTGCCCTCTGCCCCGCCTTCTGTATTCTATATTCCAGGGGCCCATCTCGAACCCTGAGTACTTTCCCTGCTCAGGCAACTGTTCTTGCAACCCCATTTTTCAGGTTTTCCAGGTGTTCCCAGGACTGGAGGAAGCGGCTGAGGGGGACGGGGAGGTGGGGGGGGGGCGAGTATCTGGTTATTGTAAGCAGCAGGTGCCCCTCCCTCCCACATCCCCCCAGGAGGGAAGGACCCAGAAGAACAAAGGAAGGGCCCAGGGGCTGGCTCAGTGGCTATAGCATGTCTTGCGAGCGTGAGACCCTGAGTTTGGTCTTCGGTGGCCCCCCATGTGCAAAGACTGTGGTCCAGGGGCGGCCATGGAGCGTGTAGGTCCCGGCACACAGCAGACGTGTGCAAGCACCACCAGTAGAGAAGCGTGCAGGCCGTGGTGAGCGTTGGCACGAGAGACAGCCGCACGCTAGCTGAGAGGAAGGTCCGGGTGAGCTCCACGGCGACGCCAGGAGAGCACTGCAGCGGGATGTGAGAGCACTGCACGAAGCCCGTAACCGCAACGAAAGGGAAGGCGGGAGGAGGAGGGGGCTGATCCCACCTGACGGCCAGGCCTGCTGCCCAAGTGGACACCAGCCCAGTGGCGATTTCACGTGGTGCCTGCGGCTGGGAGGCAGAGAGGCAGGAAGCTGTACTGTCCACTGGGCTCCTCTGCGCCCTCGGTGCATAAACGCTCCCAGCAAGGTCAGCACCCAACTTCCCTCTCCACACGGAGACATGACTCTCTCTGTCTCTGTCTCTGTGTGTGTGTGTGTGTGTCTCTCTCTCTCTCTCTCTCTCTCTCTCTCTCTCTCTCTCTCTCTCTCTCACACACACACACACACACACACACACACACCAGCTCCATCAAGTCAGCAGCCAACTTCCCTTTCCACACAGAGACATGACTCTCTCTCTCTCTCTGTCTCTCTGTCTCTGTCCCTCTGTCTCTCTCTCTCTGTCTCTGTCTCTCTCACATGAACACACTAGCTCCAATCAAGGTCAGCATCCAACTTCCCTCTCCACATGGACACATGACTCTCTCTCTGTCTCTGTCTCTGTCTCTCTGTGTGTGTCTCTCTCTTTCTTTCTCGCTCTCTCTCTCTTTCATACACACACACACACACACACACATACCCCAGCTCCCATCAACATCCAATGCTACTCTCCACATGAATGCCCTGCCTCTATATCTGTCTGTCTGTCTGTCTGTCTCTCTGTTTCTATTTCTCTGTTCCGCCCACCTTCCCCGAAACCACACACACACACACACATACACACACACACACACACACCACGCACGCATGCACGCACGCACGCACGTACTCACAGATTCGAGCTCTCTTTCTAACTTCACCCCCAGGTCACCGCTCACGTTGATTTCACCGGTGAATTTTTTCCCCCCAAGAGGGCCTGGAGACAGAGAACAGTCTCCCCCGTTGCTCCCTGCCCCCCGCCTCCCAGTGCTGATGCGGCTTTGGCAAGCTGTGTTGCGATGAAAAACTCAGTGTATAGGGCCAGAAAACGTCCTCAGCAGAGCTGGAGCCGGAGTCCAAGCATGGCAGAGCCTGGGCGACCGTGAGCCCCGCCTGACTGGCTCTGGCTCTGGCCGGCCGGTGCTGGGGCAGGATCGCAGGTCTGGGTTCCTGCTCCTGGCACTGGGACTGAGAGGCCGGAAGGGGGCTGGCGGGGCTCCGGGAGGGACTAGGAAACCAGCCCCATGGGAACTGCCAGCTGCTGGGGAGAGGAGGGAGGTCATCGTGTGCCAGCCGGTGCCTCAGTTTCTGCCCACACAGGCTGCGGTCTAGGCGTACGAGCTGTGGACCTGGGGAAACCGGTTCACCCCCTCCACTACCCGCAGTGCCCTCCCCCACGGAGCTGCCACGGTCTGCCCCCCGGCGCGGGCTGGCTCCAGGGCCTGGCAGCGGAAGAGAGACAAACGCAGGCACAGAGCTCAGGCAGCCTCAGGAATCCCTGCCATGCCGTGCCCAGAGTGGATAGAGAGACAGCCCAGCCAGACAGCACCGGGCCCTCTACCCACGGCCAGCCAGCCAGGACAGTCGAGAGTCTGGGCATTAAGGCCCCAAGGCAGGGCTGGAGGGATAGTATAGTGGTTAGGGTGTTTGCCTTGCACACAGACACCCTGGGTTTGATCCCCATATGGTCTCCTGAGCACTGCAGGGAGTGGCCCCTGAGAGCAGAGCGCAGAGTAAGCCCTGAGCGCCACCAAGTGTGGCTCCCAAAGCCAAAACTAAGCAAATAAAAGGCCGCAAAAGGTGGGCCTGGGGAGACGAATGCCCCCACCCTAGCTGGCGCCCCTGAGAGCCGCTGTGTGGGGCAGGGCGGCTTTGTGGTTGACAGAGTAGGGGCCAGTCTTTGCTGCCAGTGGTGTGCAGATTGCGGGAGGGAGGCCCAGCAAATGCGGGTCTCTGCTGCTCGCCGAGACTCGGGGGCCAGCCCTGGGAGCAGCCAGCTTCCTTCCCCTTAGTGCTCCTCTCACTCCTTCAAGTAAGGATCTCGGGCCCAACACTTGGGGGTGGGGGCCGCCCTTGGGGAACACTGGAGCCCCGTAAACCACTGCCATGATGCTCAGTCTGGTGGTTCGGGGCACCGGGGACGCTCCTGGTAGTGTTGGCGGGGAGTGGGGGGGTGGGAGGAGACTGTGCAGCGCTAAGGATCGAGCTTGGGGCCTTGCACACACCAGGCAGAGCCCTGTTCCCAGTCCTGCCAACGTTTCGGGAACAGGATCTGCAACAAAGACGCGCACCCCCATGAGTGGGCCTGTCCGTTGTGTGGCCGACCTCTCCGAGCCGCACTGGGCGGGCTTTTCAGGTTTTGTTTGCTTGTTTGTGGGGTCACACCCAGCTATGCTCAGGACTTAACTCCTGGCCCTGCACTCAGGGATGACTCCTGGGGGTACTCGGGGGAACCGTATGGAATGCGAGAATTGAACCCAGGTTGGCTGCATGCATGCAAGGCAAGCACCCTCCCTACGGTACTATTGACCCAGTCCCGTGGGCCTTTCATTCCTGATGGCCAGGGGCGGGATGCAGCCAAGCGGGGGCCTTCTTGCTGCTTCTCCCTGGAAAAGTCCCAACCTAAAATCATCTCAAGAGAGAGTTAGGGGGGCTGGAGCGATAGCACAGTGGGTAGGGCATTTGCCTTGCACGCGGCCGACCCGGGTTCGAATCCCAGCATCCCATATGGTCCCCTGAGCACCGCCAGGAGTAATTCCTGAGTGTAGAACCGGAGTAACCCCTGTGCATCGCCAGGTGTGACCCAAAAAGCAAAAAAAAAGAGAGTTAGGGGGGCTGGAGCGATAGCACACCAGGTAGGGCATTTGCCTTGCACGTTTGATTCCCAGCATCCCATATGGTCCCCTGAGCACCACCACCAGGATCAATTACTGAGTACAGAACCAAAAGTGACCTCTGAGCATCACTGGCTGTGACCAAAAGAAAAAGAAACAAAAAAAGAGATAGTGTTAGGGTCCCCCTTCCCACCACTGGCTGACTTCCTGCCCTCTCTACAGCACACACTCCCAAAAGACAGATTCTGAGGTGGGGGGGAGGGAGGCTCACCAGTCAGAGGGCGGAGGGGAGGAGGGCCAGGGTAGGACCCCCACATCTTCCCATCGCGTCTTTCCCCACAGACACGGAGAAATTCTTCACCACTGGGCAGAAGGAGCTGTACCTGGAGGCCTGCAAGCTGGTGGGCGTCGTGCCCGTCTCCCGCTTCCTTCGCACCATGGACGAGACCGTGGTGAACCTCAACCACCATGGGCTGGGGCCCAAGGGGATCAAGGCCATCGCCATCACCCTGGTGGTGAGCATGGGGCTGGGGTGGAGGGTAGGAGAGCTCTCCGCACTCCAGAGAATCTTGAGCTGCAACTGGATGCTCACCCCACTCACCCTGTCCTCGGTTCTGGTTGGCCGCTCCATGGGGTTCCCCAGCAGCCAGGGGACCCCAACCAGCTCCTGGGAAGGAGGTTGCTGGGGCCCAGGCCTCGGGCGTCTGAGCACTTTTCCCGTGGGCAGGTCTGGGCACTCATGTGAGGACCAGGTCAGCATGGCAACTGGGTTCCACTGCCAAGCTGACCTCTGCCTTGAATGGGGGAGGGGGGTCCTGCTGGACTGTTCTGCTCAGGGTCTGCTTTTGCAGGGTGGGCCGTGTTTTCTTACAGAAGAATGCACTGTCATTCTGTCTCCCTGTCTATTTCTCCTCTCTCTTTCTTCCTTTCGGTTCTGGGGACCAGATGCGGTAGTGCTCGGGATCACTTTTGGCAGAGCTTGAGGGGACCATATATGGTGCCAGGGATTGAACTAGGGTCTGCCACGTGCAAGGCGAGCCTTATACTATCTCTGTCTGTCTGTCTGTCTGTCTGTCTGTCTCTCTCTCTCTCTCTCTCTCTCTCTCTCTCTCTCTCTCTCTCTCTCTCTCACACACACACACCACACACACACACACCACACATGCACACACAGCTTGGCATAAGTGAACCCTGGACTTCACCTTTGAGTTCATCACCACTTCACATAACTACAATCAATTAATTGCATATGAAACAAACTTCCTTCATAGGAAAAAAAAAAAAGCCCACACTATTCCAAACCCAACCAGGCCTGCCCCACACCACAGCCCATTCACTTGGGGACTGTCACAAACCAGTTCAGCATCAAAGGGGAAAAACACTCACTGATTCATGGATGCAGGACAACCTTTGCATTGAGCCCGGGCCCATTCCAAAGTCACCTGCTGGCCAGGTGAGGCTTTGCTGCCTTCGGGGGTGTAGGGGAAGGAGGGACCAAGCCGTCTCGACGAGTGTGGACAGCAGGAAGGCTGATTCATGAGGTGTTAGGACTGGAGCGATAGCACAGCGGGGGTAGGGCATTTGACCCGGGTTCGATTCTTCCATCCCTCTCGGAGAGCCCAGTAAGCTACCGGAGAGTATCCTGCCCGCATGGCAGAGCCTGGCAAGCTACCTGTGGCGTATTCAATATGCCAAAAACAGTAACAACAAACCTCACAATGGAGACGTTACTGGTGCCCCGCTCCAGCAAATCAATGAACAATAGGACCGGAAGACAGTGCTACAGTGCTACGGGACAGTGCTACAGTGTTACGGGAGTGCACGTTACCTCAGGAGTGTGGTGGGGAAAAGGTGGATCATGATGAGGCTCTCTCAGGGCTGGCCCCCTCGATCCTTAGCAGCAGCGGTGGCTGGGCTGGGGGGCTCTGTCCCGGGTTTCTCCGGAGCTCCCTCTCCCTGCACGCTGAGCTGACGTGCCTCTAGGCTGGGCATGCGCGTCTCCGCTCTGCTCTTTCGCTTTGCACGTGTGGCGGTTCCCTGGCGGCTCAGGTGCTCCCTGACAGGAGGGATCATATTTCATGCCTGGGGAGTCTCTCCACACCGCCTAGCCCACGCCCTGTTCTGGCAGGGCGCAGCCCCCTGGGAGCTGGGCTGTTCTCTGCTCACCCCGTTTTGCCAACGGTCCACACAGAAGGGGACACAGACCCTTGCCCCTGAGAGTGAGCGTGGGTGGAATTGGTCATGGGGCTCTTAAGGAGTCCCCAGGAAGGCGGGGGGGGGGGGGGGGGGCGGGGTATGTCACTCCCTGTTGCCGGCTCTGCTGATGTAACAGCAGGGAGACCAACTGGGCCACGTCACCAGCCTCTGAGCATGACTGAAAGGTGCCCACTTTTGGGTCATGTCATGAACAGCGGGGTGGGGAGGTGGCTAGGGGGGGACCACACAGCACTGGCTTGAGCCAATGCTCATTCTCCCTCGTTCCTGTCCTACCAACGGCTTCCCTGTCTGTCTGACATGCATTGAAAGTGCTCAGAGTGGGGTGGAGAGATATTACAGCAGGTAGGGTGCTTGCCTTGCACGCGGCCGACCCAGGTTCGATCCCAGGCATCCCATAAGTTCCTCCCAAGCCTTCCAGGAGTGATTCCTGAGTGCAGAGCAATAATAAACCCTGAACACTGGTGGGTGTGGCCCAAAACATGAAAGAAAGAAAGAAAGAAAGAAAGAAAGAAAGAAAGAAAGAAAGAAAGAAAGAAGAAAGAAAGAAAGAGAGAAAGAGAGAAAGAAAGAGAAAGAAAGAAAGAGAGAGAGAGAAAGAAAGAAAGAAAGAAAGAAAGAAAGAAAGAAAGAAAGAAAGAAAGAAAGAAAGAAAGAAAGAGAGAAAGAGAGAAAGGAGAAAGAAAGAAAGAAGAAAGAAAAAGAAAGAAAGAAAGAAAGAAAGAAAGAAAGAAAGAAAGAAAGAAAGAAAAGAAAGAAAGAAAGAAAGAAAGAAGAGGAGGGAGGGAGGGAGGGAGGGAGGAAGGAAGGAAGGAAGGAAGGAAGGAAGGAAGGAAGGAAGGAAGGAAGAAGGAAGGAAGGAAGGAAGGAAGGAAGGAAGGAAGGAAGAGAGAGAGTGAGAGAGAGAAAGAGAGAACAGGGGGAATTGTTTCAGTGAGAGCTACCCCACCCCCTAGATCCCAAGTCATTTCCTTGGCCTTCCTCCGGGAGGATACACCCAGGAAGTAGCAGTTTGTCCTACAGGGTCCTTGAGGAGTTAAGTCCAGCCCCTTGCAGCCCTTGAGGAGAAGTCTGGCCAGGAGCTTTCTTCCAAGCCTGGGCTGGGTGACAGACGGCACAGCCAAAGTTTCTTAAAGCCTTGCTTCAATGTCCTCCTTAATTGGGCTAATCTTTGTGTCCTCTTAAAATAATTCAAGTCAACTCAATACCTCCCTGGGCCTCTTACTTTCCTGACTTTAATGTTTTCACATCCCTCTTATAAATCCCGCCCCCAATCCTTTTGGGTAAAGATGCTCACGAGGGGGCCAGAGAGACGGTCCAAGGGTTAGAGTGCTTACCCTGCACACAACCTACCCCAGTGGGAGCCCAGCACTGCGAGCCCTCTGGAACACCGCCAGAGGGCACTCCTGAGCACAGAACCAGGTAGAGCCCTCGAGCACCGCCAAGTGGGACCCCCAACCACCCACCCCACCCCCAACGCACAGACACACAAAGAGCCAGATAAGTGCCAGGTCCGGGTACCTCGGGGTGGGCTGGCTTCTCCCACGCCCACTTCTAGAAGGGCTGTTCTCGGCCATGGGGGGCGGGATGTCCAGGAAAATGCACAGCTTCCGGAAAGGGGCCAGGAGACCAGGAACTGAGGTCACCCACCAGCTGTCTTTCTCCACCCACTCCCCACCACCCCCGCATGGCGGCTGAAGTCGAACACAACTGTGACCACGCTGGAGGTGGCAGACAATTTCATCACGGAGAAGGGCACGAAGTACCTGATGGAGATGCTCCAGGAGAACTACTACCTGCAGGAGCTGGTACCTCCCCCCCCCCACTGCCCTCCCCCACAGCCCCCCCCCATCTCACAGCCCAGCCCACACTAGCCCTCGCAAGCTCCCTGTGGCCCTCAGGGGAACCTGGGAAACCGAGTCTGGCTGGACCTGAGCCGTCCCCTCAGCAGGGCTGAAACTCCCTTCCACAGAGTTGCCTCGAACTGTGTTTATTCAACAAAACAAAGACAGGAGATCATTTCCTGGAGGACGGTGTCTGTGGTAGAGAAAGGTGATAGTTCTACAACCATGCGAATATATTTCTGTACACTTAAAAATGGTAAAGGAAAAGGGAAAGAAAGAGAAAAAAAAAGAAATAAAATAAAAATGGTAAAGGAAGGACCAAAATCATAGAACAGTGGGGAGAGACGCTTGCCTTGCTTGCAGCCGACCTGGGCTCAACGCCTCAGCACCAAATATGGTCACGGAGCACCGCCAGGGGTGATTTCTGAGTGCAGAGCCAGGAGTAACCCCTGAGCATTGCTGGGTGTGTCCCCCCACCAAAAAAAAAAAAAAAAGAAGGAGAAAAGAAAAAAGACCAGGTGAAAGTGGCAAATGCCGTATGTCTATTTTACCACAATTTAAACAATTGAAAGGGGTGCAGGAGAGACAGTGCAGCAGGTAAGGCGCCTTCACACCTGCATGGCCAATCCCCGTTCCATCTCTGCCACCGTATCTGGTCCCCCTGGGCTCCAGGAGGAGTCAGCCCCGAGCAGAGTCAGCAATCAGCCCGAGAACTGCGGGTGTGGCCCTGCAACAAACAAAGGCTGTTGGTATACAGTCTCTCTCCTTGTTGGTATACAGTCTCTCTCCCTACATGAAGGGACTATGTCCGTGTTTTTTTCCCATTTCTTCCTTCCTTCCTTCCATGAGGATTCGTCCATTGGTGAAGAGAACTGGCAGTGACTTTGTCCAAAACTCATTTCAATAGTTTGGTGACAGAGTACCCAAAGAACGCTGTGTTGGGCTAACTCCAATCCCTCTCCTCAGTGCTCCCTGACCCTCCTCCCTGCCTCCCTCAGGGCAGGCCTCAGGGCGTGTCACTCCCCCCTCCCACATCAGCGGTTCCTTTTGCAGTTGACCTGTGAGATCTTGCCAAACTCAAGTGCTCGTTCTCTCTCTGTCTCTCTCTCCTCGCTCTCTCTCTCTGCCTCTCTCTCCTCTCTCTCTGTCTCTCTCCTCTCTCTCTCCCTCCTCTCTCTCTCCTCTCTCTCCCTTTCTCTTCCTCTCTCTGTTTCTCTCTCCTCTCTCTCTCCCTCTCTCTGTTTCTCTCTCCTCTCTCTCTCCCTCTCTCTCTCTCCCTCTCTCTCCTCTCTCTCCCTCTTTCTCTTCCTCTCTCTGTCTCTCCTCTCTCTCTATCTCTATCTCTATCTCTCTCTCTCTCCCATTCTCTCTCTCTCTCTCTCTGGCTGCACCCAGTGATGCTCAGGGGTTACTCCAGGCTCTGCACTCAGGAATTACTCCTAGCGTGCTCAGAGGACCATGTGGGATGCCCGGGACCGAACCTGGGTCAGCCTCTTGCAAGGCAAGCGCCCTCCCCGCTGTACTATCACTCCGACCCTCAAGCGCTTTCTTGCCTCTTAGAATATTTCCGAAAACCAACTGGGATTCGAGGGAGCCAGAATCATCTCAGACTTCCTTCAGAAAAATTCCTCTTCCGTCTCCAAGCTCCAGCTCTCAGGTGGGCTGGTGGGCAGAGGGAGCGGCTGTGGGGAAGGAGGAGAGGCGGGGTCAGGAGCCTGGAGAACAGGCCGGGCAGCGGCAGGCCTGAGGGCTGTGGAACCCTGAGGTGGCAGGGAGTGAAGCGGGGGCAGGCCCTGCACTATCGCCCCGCCCTTGGGTATCTTTTATTTTCTTTTTCTGAAATTTGATTAATTTTTTTTAATGAAACACTGTGAGATAGAATTGCAGACTTACACATTTTCCTAATTATGTTTCAGTCATACAATGGTCAAATACCCCTCCCTCCACCAGTGCCCATTCTCCACCACCAATGTTCCCGGCATCCCTCCCGCCACCCCACCTCTGTGGCAGGTACATTCCCTTTTACTCTCTCTCTCCTTTTGGGTGTTATGACTTGCAATTCAGGTAATACGTGGCCACCATGTCCGGCCTATAGTCTACTTTCAGCACACATCTCCCATCCCGAGTGAGGCCTCCAAGCATCCTTGGCTTGGTGTTCCCTTCTCTCTCTTTTCATTTTCTTTCTTTTGAACTTAGATTTCTATTGCTTTTATGCCTAGTGTATTCCTGGGCCATACATTTTGCTTCTTCAGTTTCTTCTGTGATATCTTCTTCTGTGCTACTTTTTCTCCAGGTAAAACTACAGAATGATTTACAAATTTGCGTGTCATCCTTGCTCAGGAGCCAGGCTACTCTCTGTAGCGGTCTAGTTCTAGAACATGTGATGCTAAAGCGAGCACTGTGTCTCTACTCTTTAATTCATGTTTTGTTTGTTTGGGGGCCACACCCGGCGATGCTCAGGGCTCACTGCTGACTTTGTACTCAGGAATCACTCCTGGCGGTGCTCAAGGGATCACATGAAATGTCAGGGATCGAACCCAGGTCAGCCGTGTGCAAGGCAAATGCCCTCCCCACTGTTGTACTATCTTTCCAGTCCCCCCCCTTTAATTAATTTTTTAATCTCTCTCACAGAAAGGGGGGGGAAGGGAATTTGAGTATCCCTAGATCTGCCCTCTCTGGGGCTTGGGGTTTGAATTTGTATTAAGCTCCAGGTCTGCTAGTTCCATTCAAATTCAAAGTCCCAAGTGTTCGTTCGTGGGCTTAGGGAACTAACACTTTCATCATTTTCCTGTTAGTTGCCCAAATGCAGGAACTAATCTGAGAGTATACAGGGCTGGGAATGCCCAGGGAAGGGGCGGGGTGGGGGGAGAGGTAGGGGAGGGGGGGAGATCAGGTGGCACTACAATAATAGAACACGCATCTCTGAAGCGCCCCTCACTTGGCTCTGAGCTGCTTGGACACCCAGAGCTAAAGCTCCACCAAAGCTGGGCTCCCAGTTCAAACCGGCCACACAAGAGACAGAAGCGTTAAGAAAGCTGTTGGCACTGGCCTCAGGAACTTAAGAAAACAGACCTGTCCATTGGGGGCTGACCTGAGCAGCTCTGGGTTCCCCAAACCTCCTCAGACCTCCATGAATTGACTGGAACATAAGCAGCAGAGTTTCTTGTGCCCATGTATAATCTAAGCTCAATATGATGACATTTAAAAAAAAAAAAAAAACAGAACAAAGCCCTGCTTTAAAAAACAAACTTCATGTTGATCTACTTATATGCAAAGTTCATGACTTTATCTTTTCTAACAGCAGCATAGTATTCCATTGTGTAGGTGTACCCAAGTTTCCTTAGCCAGTCCTCTGTTCTCGGGCACTCGGGTTGTTTCCAGATTCTGACTATTGTAAACATGCTGCGATGAACATATAAGTGCAGATGTCATTTCGACTATACTTTTCTTTTTTTTTTTTTTAATTGAATCACCAAGTGGAGGGTTACAAAGTTCTCAGGATTATGTCAGTTATACAATATTCAAACACCCTTCCCTTCACCAGTGCCCATCTTCCACCCCCAACCCCCCCAGTATATCTGCCGCCCCCTCCCACCTCCCTAGTCCCCACCCTTGTACGTGATAAGTTTCACTTCATTTGCGCTTATCTCGATTACATTCCATGTTTCAACACACAACTCACTACCGTTGCTGGGGTTTCCCCCCAAATAGAAAAAGACAGTCCTATTGCCAATGAGGCATTTGATAATTCTCCATTACTAAGCATATAGAGATATTAAGTCCTGCTGTTTGTTACATAACTTTTCTTTTTCCCCCTTGCCCCGAGCCACCGAGTTCACGCCTGTTTAGTAATCGCCACGCTGTCTGACAAAGGGAAAAAAACCGAAGAGGATGGTTATTTCCCGTCATCAGCCGGCGTGGGGCTCTGGCTTAGTTGATAGTCTAGTAGAGTGTCTGCAAGCCGTTTCTGGAACCAAAGCTCCGGCTCCGGCTCGAGATACCACCAGCGTCCCGCTGGTCCATGCACCTAATTTTTCCCCTTATTTCCCATTCTCACGCCACCAGGTCTGTTTGCTTAATGGACATCACACTATGTTTGACACCACGCCACGTTTCTTCCCGAGAAAGAAGGATATTTCTTCTCAGCCGGCGTGGGGATATAGCTTAGTTCAGTCTAGAGAGATGGCTACCATTTTGATTGCCTTCAATATTTCAACAAAATACTTACTATTCTTGTTAGGATCACCCACAAAAGTCTGACCCATTAAGAAGGAACCATTACATACTGCTGATAATAAGATGACATTAGGTTCTGGGTTCTGGGTTCTGGGTTTCTGTCTAAAGTCCAGGGAAAAAGTTGAAGGAGAGAGAGAGAGATTTCCGCACGGGGGACCTGGCGGAAACTCTCAAGTCACATACTGCAGGTTGCTGGTGGGCTGCCGGTGTCCCAAGCAGCTCCATCCTCTTCGTCAGTCATTCTGGGGGTGCGGGCGCGGAGAAATGGGAAAGCCCACGTGGCTGCACTCTCTTTAAGTGTCCGATGTGGGCGGAGACCGGTACTTCCCCGCCCTCGATCCCCCGCCAGCCGCGCCGCGCACTTGGGTGCGTCTCTCCATTTTGTGCTCAGAAGTGGGGTAGATGCTGTGCTGTGCCCAGAGGTTGAGGGGAAGAGAGATAGATTAAAGAAAAAAAAAAAAGAGAAACGCCAGGCCCCCGCTCGGGGGGCCTGGCGGAAACTCTCAAGTCACATACTGCAGGTTGCTGGTGGGCTGCCGGTGTCCCAAGCAGCTCCATCCTCTTCGTCAGTCATTCTGGGGGTGCGGGCGCGGAGAAATGGCGAGACTTCATTTTTTCTTTACCTTGATTACATTCCATAATTCAACACAAAATTCACTATAGTTGACATAACTCTCTCTCTCTCTCTCTTTTTTTTTTCTCTTTTTCCTTTTCCCTTTTTTTTTTTCTTTTTCCCCCTCATCCCCCTTCCTGCGCCTCATAGTATGGTGTACGCCACGCCACGTCGGCCAGCGTGGGGCGTTTGCTTAGTTCACAGTCCAGAGGTGGCTGCTACATTAAAAACCTTCAATATTTTCAACAAAAACTTACTGTTATTATTTGGAGTTTCCCCCCCAAGTCAGACCTGTTCAAATGGAACCAATTCACATTGCTGAACAATTATAAATGTTAAGTCGCGCGGACGCGGCGTCCGCGCGGTTTTGGATTTCTGTATAAAGTCCAGGGAGAATTCTGCCAGAAATTACATAGCCCAGCTCACAGTCCCAGTGCATTGCTGTAAGAAGTCTCTGAATTCAAAGTCTTTAGGCGCAGAGGGTCCGATTCGCGCTCAGCGGCTCCGGGTTTATCTGGGCCGAGGGCGTGCCGGTTACGCCCCCTTCCCATGAGTTCCTGGGAGCCCCCAAAGTAAAATCCGAATACCTGTGGGTCTGGAATCAGAAGATGGCGCCTGCCACATGGTGCCGCCAGCCCGCCGCTTTCCATGCAGGAAGACAGGGTGGGGGGGAAAAAAATCCACCCCCAGCAGCACCGAGTTGTAGCCCAGTTTGGTGTCCCAATGCATTGCTCTCGGGTGCTGCGCTGGATGCCCGAATGTGTTACATCTTTGGAGTCAAAGTCTTTAAGCGCCGCAGAGGGTCCGATTCGAGCTCAGCGGCTCCGGGTTTATCTCTCGACTATACTTTTCATGCTAAGTGAAATGAGTCAGAAAAAGAGGGACAGACATAGAAAGATTGCACTCATCTGGTGGAATATAAGATAACAGAGTAGGAGACTAACACCCAAGAATAGTAGAAATAAGTGCCAGGAGGTTGGCTCCATGGCTTGGAAGCTGGCCTCCCATGCTGTGGGAAACGGCAGCTCAGATAGAGAAGGGAACACCAAGTAAAATGTGATTGAAGATCCCACGCAGGAAGGGAGATGCGTGCTGAAAGTAGACTAGAGATTGAACACGATGGCCACTCAATACCCCTATTGCAAACCACAACACCCAAAAGGAAAAAGAGAACAAAATAGAATACCCTGCCACAGCGGCAGGGTGGAGTGGAGGGGGATGGGATTGGGGGGTGGGAGGGATACTGGGTTCATTGGTGGTGGAGAATGGACACTGGTGGAGGGATGGGTTCTCGAACATTGTATGTGGGAAACACAAGCATGAAAATGTGTAAATCTGTAACTGTACCCTCACGGTGATTCACTAATTAAAAAATAAATAAATAAATAATTTTTTTTTAAAAACCCAAACTTCATGGGGCTGAAGCAATAGCACATTGGGTAGGGCATTAGCCTTACATGCGAATGACCTGGGTTCGAATCCCAGCATCCCATATGGTCCCCCGAGCACCTTCAGGAGTAATTCCTGAGTGCATGAGCCAGGAGTGACCCCTGTGCATTGCTGGGTGTGACCCAAATAGCAAAAAAATAAATAAATAAATAATGAAAAACAAACTTCCTCCATGTAAAACTTCTAGAAATGAAAAGGCAGACAAACAATGAAAGACTCAGCAGAGAAATTCAGCAGCAAATCAAAGACATGTTGGGGCTGGAGCAACAGCACAGCGGGGAGGGCATTTGCCTTGCATGCAGCCGACCTGGGTTCGATCCCCAGCATCCCATATGGTCCCCTGAGCACCGCCAGGAGTAATTCCTGAGTGCAGAGCCAGGAGCAACCCCTGTGCCTCTCCAGGTGTGACCCAAAAAGAAAAAAAAAAGAAGACATGCTAAGAAAATTAGTAGCTAGGAAAATAGGTACTTTCTCTCTCTTTGCAGTACTACAAGATAGAGTTACAGAGAATAGAAAAACTAAAAGAGGGCCAGAGCAATAGGACAGTGGGTAGGTGCTTGCCTGACTCACAGTCGACCCAAACCCCAGCGCCACCTACGTTCCCCTGAGCCCACCAGGAGTAATCTCTGAGCACAGAGCCAGGAGTAAGCCCTGAGCACTGTCAGCTGGAGCCTTTGGGTACCTGTTAGATTTTTGCCTGTGTAGCAGACTTCTTTCACCTCACCTCCAGCCCCAGCCTGGCTGCGTAGATGTGACTTTGCAGTGTTCGTAATAACTGCAGGCTCTGGGTGCGAGGCTACAGAGGGGTGCTGCTGGACGCACGGGCACCGACTCCTGCCACTCCCTGGCCACTGTGGAGCAGAGCAAGGGGGATGGGGGTGGCATGGGGGCGCCTCTTTTCACCTGTTTCCTTCTGCAGCTGTCTATTTGCTGAAAGAACCCGCCGCCTTTTCCATGCCTGTCACCCCAAAGGACAGACACCGGCGCGAGTGGGCTGTGGGAGGGCAGAGGCAGCCCTGCTCGGAGGACCAGCTAACGCCTCCTTCCCCGCAGGAAACTGCCTCGGGGACAGCGCCGCGGAGCTGCTCTGCCAAGCCCTGTCGGTAAGAAGTGAGGGCTGGTGCAGACTAGCAGCACGAAGAGGTAGGGGAGGAGCGTGGGGGCTAGCAGAGCCGGGAACACAGACTCCTTCCGTGGCCGGGAAGCAGAGAGGCTGCGGCTCTGAGAAGAGTCGAAGCAAATGGCCGGGGGTTCACATAGGTGCGTGCCGGTGAGGCAGGCTGACTGCACAGCTGCCGGGGTGGAGGAAACCCAGCCCTCCTCGGGTGGGGTGACTGGGAGGCCTGGAGGCTGGGGTTCCTGACTGAGGAGAGAGAGGCATTCGCTACCCCCCAGGAGACCTCAGTGACCTCTTTCCAACTGTTGCTTTCTCTAGTACAACTACCAGATTAAGGTGTTGGATCTCAGCCACAACGAATTCGCTGATAAGGCAGGGGAGGAGCTGGGACTGATGCTGAGTAAGTCTCTCCTGGGGCGCGGAGGACTCCCGGGGGAGGGACAGGGACCTTTGCTCTGTAGAGTCACCTCTCCCCGTCTTGACTAAACACTCGGGTTGTCAACGTGCCTTAGACATCCCATGAAAGGGAGTTGATCAGACGCCAGCACCTGACGGGTGGGCACGAAAGACAGCAAGTGACGGATCCAACAGAGAAACCGACTGCCGACTTCCTGGGGTGACGGGTGCACGGTACACGGTGTTTGCATGGTGGGCATAAATTGCCACAAAAGGGATTCCGCTATCTGACCCCTAAGTTTGGAACTCTCCTGTAAGAAAAGGCATCGTGGCGGGGCTGGAGCAATAGCACGGCGGTCAGGGCGTTTGCTTTGCATGCGGCCAACCCGGGTTCAAATCCCTGCATCCCATATCGTTCCCCCCGCCCCAGCACCGCCAGGAGTAATTCCTGAGTGCAGAGCCAGGAGTAACCGCTGTGCATCACTGGGACTGGGTGTGACCCAAAAAGCAAAAAAAAAAAAAGGAAGGAAGGAAGGAAAGAAAGAAAGAAAGAAAGAAAGAAAGAAAGAAAGAAAGAAAGAAAGAAAGAAAGAAAGAAAGAAAGAAAGAAAGAAAGAAAGAAAGAAAGAAAGAAAAAGAAAAAGCATTGTGGACCCCGTTGGAAGACAATCCATAGACAGGAATAGCTATTTGCAGCATGTGTAGAATACAGAAGAGGCTGTTCAGAGTGATTCAACGGCAGAGGAATCCATTAAGCCAGGACGGCTCCTCCCAGAGGACGCTGCTGCAGTTACGTGGACAAAGGAAACCAAATCCCCAAAACGCTTTAGTCACTGGGGGGAAAAATGCAAAGCGAAACAACACAAACATCCCCCTTGTCATCTACCCAAGCTGCAACATTTTCAGCTCAGAGAACATAGAGGACAGTGAATGCCGGGGGGAGAGATGAGAGCGCTCAGAAGCTGCTAGGCAGAGGCACGTTGGAGAGCAATATGATGCGATTTAGTGCAAGCGAGAAAGCACATCCCCCACGATCTGTCTCCACCGACAATCGATCGGGGAGATCGGGGAGATCGTCAGGAGCTTCATTGCCAAACTGTTATGACAGAGAAAGCAAGCGAGAAACGCAAATGCTCCTCCCGGGAATGAATGAATAGAGGGGAGGACTCCCTCTCGGAGGGGCGCTGGGAGCGCCTTTGGCCGGGACGATGAGAGAAAGCCCCTCCGGATAGATGATTTTCCCCTGGAGCCTGAGGGTCAGAGGAGAAACAGCCTTGGGAGTTCTGCGATCACAGCCCCACCGGGACAGCAAGAACGGGGCTCGCCCTCCCTGGACCTCCCTTCCCAGTCCTCGTTCCGTGTGGGGTCTCTGTGCCTGCTGCAGAGGGCCCCCCCCAGCCCCACACAGAGGGAGGTTCCTGGTGACTGGGGGCCACCGTGGGCTTATTTGGGTTTCTGATTCTGGGGGCCGGGCTCCGTGTCACGCCCCAGGAGAAGGTCGACTGGCAGCTTTAGAAACATTGTTGTTGTTTGTACTCAGATGTGGAAAGTGGGCTGGAGGGAGGGAGACCAGCCTGGGGCAGTCGGAGCCAGTGGGGACGGGAGCTGGGGACCAAAGTGAGGAGGGAGATGTGTGCAGGGGGCTCTGGGCACACACGTTGGAGGGAAAGACACAAGGACTAGTTGATGGAAAGAGTCGGGGCAGGAGAGTGCAGTGGGTAGGGCACTCGCCTTGCATCCAATGGACATGGAATCAATCCTCAATGTTGCCTATGGTCCCCCATGACCCGCTAGGAGTGATCCCTGAGCACAGAGCCGGGACCAAGCCCTGAGCACAGCTGGGTGCGACCCGGGACAAACAAACGAAAGCACAAGAAGACACACACACTCGTGATAGCCTCATTTAGCTTCTGGTTGGAGGTGGTGACTTTTACTAAGGTGGGAAAATTCAGGGGGTCACTGGGATCAGGAACAGGGAACTCAGGGTCATGATTTCCACCTGGGGGGCGTGGAGCCATAACACAGTGGGTAGGATGATTGCCTCATAAGCAGTCCACCTGGGTTCAATCTCTGGCACCCCGTAGGGTCCCCCAAGCCCACCAGGAATGATCCCTGAATCAAGAGCCAGGAAGAAGCACTGAGCACTGCCAGGTGTGATCGCTCCCAAAAGGGACTATAAGACTTGACAGGGCCGGAGAGATAGTGCAGCGGGTAGGGTGTTTGCCTTGCACGCGGCTGACCCGAGTTCGATTCCCAACATCCCATATGGTCCCCCGAGCACCACCAGGAGTGATTCCTGAGTGCAGAGCCAGGAGTAACCCCTGAGCATAGCCGGGTGTGACCCAAAAAGAAAAAAATAAAATAAAGACATGAGACGTCCACCCCTCCGGGTAGGACAGAAGGTAGACCCAGGCATCTGGAGAAATCGTACAGGAGGGAGCAGAGGCAGAGCTGAGTGACCGTCCTCGTGCCAACCCCTGTGTTCCGCAGCAGTTACAGGTGTAGTTGAAGAGAAAGAAGAGTACAAAAGATCAGTGAGCTGGAAAATTCTTTTACAAAAACATTCTAGCAAGAACAAAATACTTCATCTATTACTCGTTTAAAGCTACTCAACACGATGTGACTGGTCTGTGACGGGCGTCATGCGAGGCAGTTGACATCCCCAGAAAACCCTTGCATGGGCTTATCTCTCCCTTTCAAAGGCAAGAAGAAGAAAGTGTGTGGTGTGTGTGGGGGGGTGGGCGGGAGATACCCAGGCAGCCCTGAGCGTCAGCGAGTGGCGCGAGGCGGTTCCAGCCCTTTGAGCACTGTGGGGTGTGAGGAGAGCAGAGCAGTCCGGAGGCTGGGCAGCTGCCTGCAGCTGGACTCACCTGCAGCCTGGGCGGGCGGGCACTGCATGAATAACAGGGAAAATGAGCCGGGTAAGTGCTGGGCTCTGCCTGTCCACTGAGGGCTCTTCTTCCCCAGACCCTCGGCCTTCCGCTGGCCCCAGGGGACCGGCTCTCTGGGCTCGGGGGCTGCTGAGCCGCCCCCTCCCTTCCCCAGGCCTCAACATCGGACTCAAGTCTCTGGACCTGAGCTGGAATCACATCCACACCCGCGGAGCCGTGGCCCTGTGCAGTGGCCTCCGGGTAAGGGGCTCTCTGGGGCCGTGCGTGCAGCCCGCGTGAGGCCGGCCCCCACCTCCCGACCCCCGTCTGGAACCTCTTTCTCATGGTCTGGGGTGAGGGCACCTGGGGTCCCTTCAGTGCTCTTCACAGGGTAGGTCGGTCTCTCCCGACAGTTTCTTTCCTGGAAATCCTGCCCAGGTAAGTTCATCCTGCAGGGCCCAGGCGGCGCCCCTGAGGGTGCTTCGAGAGGGCAGTTGAGGTAGGAGCTGGTGGATGGCCTGAGCCCCAAAGGAAGGCATCTCAAGGGAGTGAGGGGGGCTGGAGAGATAGCACAGTGGGTAGGGCATTTGCCTTGCACGCGGCCGACCTGGGTTCGATTCCCAGCATCCCATATGGTCCCCTGAGCACAGCCAGGGGTAATTTCTGAGTGCAGAGCCAGGAGTAACCCCTGTGCATCGCCAGGTGTGACCCAAAAAGCAAAAAAAAAAAAAAATCAAGAGAGTGAGGCCTCGGACCCAGTGAAATCCAGGGAGGTCTGGGGGTCCAGGGAGGTGTAGCCCGTCTCTCCTCTCACAGCCTCCCAGAACCCAGCAGGGTCCAGGAAGGGGCTGGGAGTGGCGGCCCTGGGCAGGCACTCCTCTCTGACGCTGCTCTCTTCTCCTTTCTCCCGGAGACGAACGTGACCCTGGAGAAGCTGTATCTCTCCATGAATGGCTTTAGGAATGAGGGGGCTTCGACCCTTGGGGACATCCTCAAAGTCAACAGCTGCCTCACCCATCTGGATATCAGCAGCAACGACATCAGCAATGAAGGAGTGAACAAAATCAGCCGAGGACTGGAGGTCAACGAGAGCCTCAAAATTCTGAATGTAAGGGCGGGGGGGGGGGAGCGGGGGTGGCCGGAGAAATAGTCCAGTGGGTTGGCGTTTGCCTTGCACTTGGCCAACCCAGGTTTGATCCCTTGCATCCCATATAGTCCCCCAGCACTGTCAGGAGTGATTCCTGAGTGTAGAGGCAGGAGTAAGCCCTGAGCATTGCCTGGTGTGACCCAAAAAGCCAAAAAAAAAAGAATGTAAGTGTGTTCCTTCTGGTGGAAATGGGCCAGTGTGTATGTGTGCATGTGTGTGTATGTGTGTGTGTGTGAGAGAGAGTGAGAGAGACAGAGACAGAGACACAGAAAGAGAAGTGTGTGTGTGTCTCCCTGCATGTGTCTGTGTATCTGTACATATCTCTGTGTCCACATATGTGTGCATATGTGTGTGTATCTGGGGATCCTACATGTCTATGCACCTGTGTATAGCCAAGCATGTGCATGCATGTTCCCTGCATCCAGGTGGGAATGCCTGTGAGTGACCCGTGTATCTATGTCCGCACACACCCTGTGTGCATGCATACATGCGTCACATCTGTCAAGGCAGAAGCAGCAGGGTGACGGACTGGATAGCGCTGGAGAAAGTCTCTGGGAATCTTCTCATGCTCTACAGGCACCTACCTCCCCCACTACCCCTCCGCAGCAAGCCCCACCCCACCCTCAGCTCCCCTGGGCTCTGGTAGTTGTCTCCTACCCACCTTCCCTCCTCCCATGGCTGGCGTCTTTCCCAAGCTCTCCTGCCCGCTGCAGCCCATTGCTCTCTGAACAAAACCCTGAGTCCTGCTCTCTGCCTCCTCCCCTGCTGCTAAGATCCCGCCCCTCTCCTCCGCCTGGGCTTCCCCACCCTCTGTCCGCAGGGTGCCCTCCCTTGCTCCGGGCTCCTCTCCTCCACCCCTTTGTTTAAACACCTCGGTTTACAGTCATTCAATATCCCAACACCAATCCCTCCACCCCTGTCTCCATTTTCCCAACCACCCCTCAAGCCTCAAGCCCCCGTAGCAGGCCCACAATAACTCGTTTTATATTGCCAGTTCCCACTAAGTAGCGAACAGGATGATCAACAGACATTTCTGTAGAAGACAATTTGCGAAAGTTATTCTATCTCACCCTGGGGACATTAAGTCCCTTTCTTAAGAGAGTTTACTGAGCTGTCGTTGCAAGTTAAGTCTTCGGTGTTCATGTTTTTGTTAGTCGAGCTTGGTTGGCTTCTGTTGCATTCCCATCCAAGCTGGTGTGCTGCTACCGGGAGGTCAGTGTTGCCGAGTTTGGAGATGTCACAGCCACGTGCTCCAGAAAGTCCAGAAGATTCAGCTGGGCAGTCTGGCCGGAGGCATGGTGGCTGCTTTGGGGGTGTGGGGGCCACTGCCACAGGCTTTGTTTGGGAGAGAGCTGACCGGCCCCGCTCCAAGACTGCACCAGGAGTCTCAGCTGGGAACACGTGTCTGAGAGATTTTTGTGGCTAGTTGATATCTTTTTTTTTTTCTTTTTGGGTCACACCCGGCGATGCTCAGGATTACTCCTGGAAGTGCCTGGGGGACCATATGGGATGCTGGGAATCGAACCCAGGTTAGCCGCATGCGAGGCAAACACCCTACCCACTATGCTATCACTCCAGTCCCACTAGTTGATATCTTTTGAGATTTATTTACAAGTCTCTGGAACAAGGCCGGGGGATGAGCTTACGTGATGGTGGCAGTGGGACATGGGCCCCAGGCCCATCTTTCTTCTCAGCAGTGTCTTTCTCTGCTGTCCTGGCCCCCTGTTCCCTTCCACCTTGATGGGCCCTGCCTCAGGGCTATGGCTCAAAAGCAAAGCTGCAGGGATCCCCAGAGTTTTGGCACCCCTTGTGAGGAAAGGTCAAAGTTTCTGTGGATGGATGGATGGACAGATGGATAGGTAGATGGATGGATGGATAGATGGATGAATGGATGGATGGATGGATGGATGGATGGATGGATGGATGGACGGACGGACGGACGGACGGACGGATGGATGGATGGATGGATGGATGGATGGACGGATGGATGGATGGACGGATGGATGGACAGGTGGATGGATAGATGGATGGATGGATGGATGGATGGATGGATGGATGGATGGATGGATGGATGAGAAGTGAGATGGACATATGGTTGGGCAAATGGATGGATGGATGGATGGTTGAGCAGTAAGATGAAAAGACATTGGGTGGATGAATAGTTCAATAGCTGGCTAGGCAGTTCATTGGTGGATGTATGCATGGAACCTTGAGAGATGACAGGTGATTGAATGGGCTGATGGGTAGATGGATGAATAGTGAGTTAGGCAGAGATTGGACAGTGAGACTGGTAGATAGTTTGATGAATGGATGTACGGATGCATGGATGGATGAGTGGATGGATGAACAGGAGGGTCAGTATTCAGGCAGTGAGAGAACATGAATGGGTTGATAGATGGATAGATGGAAGGATGGTTGAGAAGCCATATGTACAGGTGATTTGGTGGGTGGGTAGGTGGATGAGAAGAAAGGTGGGCAGTTGGGTGGGTGATGGGATTAACAGACAGGTGCATATAGAGACAGGTACAGAGAAGTCTGGGAAGAAGACGGATGGGGATTTTGTGGAAAGAAACACCAGCTGTGCTCTGAGCCGACCTCCCCATGCCCATCTCCTCCTCCTCCCTCAGCTTTTCCTGAACCCCATAAATGTGGAAGGGGCTCTTTTACTCATCATGGCCATCAGGAGGAACACCAAGTCCGTGATGGAAGAGCTCGACATTTCTGTGAGTGATTAAGTGACAATGGCTTGTACTGGCTTGTACCCTTGTGGGAGCCAGTCACCACGGGCCTCTGTGTGGGCCAGTAGCTGTGCTCGCTCGGGCCCTCCTGCATGTGCCCCTTGAAAATCACTCCTTTGCGAGTATGGCTTTGCCCTCTCCAGGGGTCCTTTTGTTCCGGGCAACACTGAGCCCTCAGTGTGGGGTCAGGAACCATGTCCCCAGCAGCCCCAACTCTGAGCACCCTAGTCTGAGCCTGGGAGCAGAGTGGGAAACCAAGGCAGGCAGTCCCCCCTGCCCCTCCACAGCCCCAAATAATTCCCAGGCTCTGCTGGTGGCGCTGCTCCCAGAATGATGCCAGAACCACAGGTGGGTCGGGGAATTAAGTACGTGCAAATTTGAATTTCCCTCTCCCCATTTTTTTGTTCGTTTGTTTTTGTTTCTTCGGGGCTACCCACGGCAGTGCTGGGGCTTAGTCCTGGCTCTGTGCTCAGGGGTCACTCCTCAAAGTGCTGGGGAACGGACAAGGTGCTGGGGATCAAACCTGGGTCAGCCTTGTGCAAAGCAAGCGCCCTACTTACTCCCCGGGCTAACCTCCCCCGCCCGAAAGCTGGGCTAGTTCTCAGGTGCCCTGATCTCTCTGCTCCGAGCAGGGCCTGACGGCCAAAGCCTCCTGCTGCCGTTTGCTGGGCTCAGGTGGAGGCGGCACCCCTGATCCCACGCTTCTCTCCCCTGTCCCTACTTTGCCTTTCACCCAAGGGATCCTCCTGGGACAGTGGGGAGAGGAGAGTTTGTGTCCCAGCGGGTGTCAGAGCAAAGTACCATCAACCAGGTGTTTTCGACGAGAGGAATAGCTGGCAGCTGCGAAGACCCTGTTTGCAAATATGGTTGCATTCACAGGGATGCACAGGGGTCACTCCTGGCTCTGCACTCAGGAATTCCTCCTGGCAATGCTCAGGGGACCATATGGGATGCTGGGATTCGAACCTGGGTCGGCTGCGTGCAAGGCAAACGCCCTACCCACTGTGCTATCGCTCCAGCCCCACTTCAGCAGCTTTTTTGGTGGAGACATCCTTCAACCCCAAACAAGAGCTTTCTTCCTTCTTTTTTTTTTTTCCTATTTACATAGAAGGAGACTAAACAGAGAGGTTAGGTCAGCTGTCTGGGACCACAGAGTAAGTGAGAAGCACAGCAAAGCCAAGACTTCCACCCCACCCCAGTGTGCCCGGAGGCAGCAACGACCCAGTCCTTTTATTTATATTTTATTTCTGTGCTTTATTTTAGACATTGTGGCTTACAATACTGTTAATGGTAAGATACAAGGTAACATAGGAAGGGAATAGCAAAAGAAAACATCCTCTTTAATACTTCCCCTTGGTTTGGGGGTCACATCCGGTGATGCTCAGGGGTTCCTCCTGGCTCTGCACTCAGGAATCACTCCTGGCAGTGCTCGGGGGCACTGTATGGGATGCGGGGGGGGGGGGGGGGCGGGGGGGATTGAACCCAGGTCGGCTGCATGCAAGGCAGAAGCCCTGCCCCCTGGACTATCGCTCCAAACCCTTTTCCCCAAACCCGACAGGATCCACGGTTGCGCTCTCTCTGCCTTTGCAGCCTTAGCAGGGATGAAACAAGACACTCAAAACAAGGCACTCCGGTACTTAAGCTGGAAGTACCCATAGACCTCAGGCATCGGGAAGCAGGACAGCACACCTGAGCCTCTCCTCACTCTGCCCGGCCCCTCTCTGTCATGAACTGCTCTTTCTCTTTTCTATTCTTTTTTTTTGGGGGGGGGGGACACATCCAGCAATGCTCAGGGGCTCCTTCCAACTGTGCCCTGGAGGCCTGTGTGGTGCCTGGGGCAGAACTGGACCTCAAGCAGGCAAAACATGCTCTCCTTCAGTTGGGCGCTCTCCCCAGCCCAGCCCCCCGCCCCGTGCCCCTGGTGCACGCTCACTGGCTCTCTCTACCTCTCTCTCTCTCTGTCTCTCTGTCTCCCTCTGTCTCTCTGTCTCTCTCTCACTCACTCTCTCTTGCTCTCTCACTCACTCTCTTTTGCTCTCTCTCTCCCTCTCTCTCCCTCAACCTCTCTCCCTCTCTCTCCCTCGCCCTCTCTCCCTCCTTCCCTCTCTCTCCCTCTCCTTCTCCCTCCCTCTCTATTTGTCTCTCTGTCTCTCTTGCTCACTCTCTTTCCCTCTCTCTCCCTCTCTCCCTCTCTCTCTCCCACTCCCTCTCTTCCTCCTTCCCTCTATCTCTGTCTCTCTCTCTCTGTGTCTCACTCTCTCCCTCTCCTTCCCTCTCTCTCTGTCTCTCTGTCTCTGTCTCTGTCTCTCAGAGGCTGTGTCCTCACCCCCGCCCTACAACTCTCTCTCTCCTTGATCCCCGGGTGCTGCCTTAACCTCACATCACTCAACCTCAGTGAGTCATAGGTTCCGACGGGGGCGCTATTGGGTTTGGCCCCTGCAGGATGGACTAGAAGGCATGAGTCCTAGCAAGTCTGGGTGTATCTGAGGGACACTAGCAAGGGTGCTGTTGGTTGGGGATGTAGCTCAGGAGATCACATGTCTCACACGCATGAGGTCCTGGGTTCGATCCCTAACACCACACACACAAAAAGAAAGCATGATGTTGTTGTTATTATTATTATTATTATTATTTTGTTTTTTGGGTCATACCTGACAGTGCTCAGAGATTACTCCTGGCCCTGCACGTAGGAATTACTCTTGGGGGTGCTTGGGAGGCGGGGGATCAAACCCCTTTCAGCCACATACCAGGCAAACGCCCTATCCCCTGTGTCACTGCTCCGGCCCCAGCATGCTGTTACTGACTCCCTAGAAGGCATAGAGTCCCCGGGAGACCAGTGCCACTTAACAGGCCTACTGGGGGGCGGAGGGGTAAGACTCTGTCCTTGTGGGCAGCTGACCTGGGTCTGAAGCCCCACACCCCCTAAGGTCCCCACAGACCCTTAGGAGTGATCCATGAACAGAGCCAGGAGTCAGCCCTGAGCAGTTACACTCTTCCTCCATGGTGCCCACAGTGCTCCCATAACTCTCAATGACATTGGCTTTTCTTGGTTGGCAGATGTTTCTAGAACTTTCTCTAGAAGGCGAGCGCTAAGAGCTTAGTTCCTCAAGTGTGAGTTTTAGTCTTTGAGAAGGTGAGAGACGTTCCGGGCCTCCCCTGAGGATGGGATAGAATGGATCAGAGCCCTGTTCACAGGACACAGGACCCCGCAGGCCTCAGCCTGGCTCCGAGGAGGCTTCCGAAGAGGGTCCCCGTGTGCTCTGTGACAGGATGGGGGGAAGGACATGAGGATCCCCTGCCTGAGCAGCTGCTCGGAACCCAGCACCAGTGTAAGACCCGGGCCCTTCACCCTTGCCCCTTGCTAGCCTCCTCGGCACCGCAGACGTCTACCAGGCTGAGAAAATCGTGACTTTCCCGCCCCGCCAGTGGGTGGTGCTGCAGAGGCACCGGGAGAGCCTATGGGCTCTCGGGTCGGCCCCTGATGGGCCCCTCTCCTCCTGACGCAGAACGTGCTGGTGTCCGAGCAGTTCATCAAGATCCTGGAAGGTGTGTACGCCATGCACCCGCAGCTGGACGTGTGCTACAAGAGCGTGCAAGGCCAGAGCGCCAAGAAGAAGGCGTCCAAATGGAAAAACTGCCTCAAGATGATACAGGTGAAGGGGCCGGAACGATAGCACAGCGGGTAGGGCGTTTGCCTTGCACGCGGTCGACCCGGGTTCGATCCCCGGCATCCCATATGGTCCCCCAAGCACTGCCAGGAGTAATTCCTGAGTGCAAAGCCAGGAGTAACCCCTGAGCATTGCTGGGTGTGACCCAAAAAGCAAAAAAAAAAAAAAAAAAAAAAAGATGATCCAGGTGAAGAGGATCCCAAAACCCCCCAAAAATGGTTTTGGCCCCAAATCAGCTTCCCAGTTTCCCCTTCCCACAGCGTCTGCACAACCCTCTAACAGGGATATCACAGACTACAAATGTTCTAGATTTCTAGAACGTTCTAGACAGTGCTACTGACGAGCAGAGGAGGGAAGGGGAAGGCAGAGATGAAGTGGGAAGCATTTTCCCAGCTGGCTCTTCCAAGCATGGCTGTCACACCACAGGGTGGCCACCGAAGGGCCCTGTGCCTCAGTCTTGCTGCCTGTAAAATGGCCATAAGTCAGCACCTGCCCCAGGAGGGCTGTCATGAAGAGGTTTATTTTGTTTTTGTTCTGGAGGCTCTTAAAGACTACTTTAGCATGCCCAGGAGTTGACTCCCCACGGACCTCTCAGTGGCTTCCCAAAGGCACTCAGCAAACCCCATTTGGGGGTGCCATGTCTAGATTTCCCCTTCTGCATTATGGAGAGGGGTGGGTGGGGTGAGGGCCCCCCAGGGTTCCGGCCATGGCACCCCTGTTGCAGCCCCAAGCTGAGAGTCACTTTGGATGCGTTGGTTAAGGGTCAGGTGGGCCTGTGCGCACACAGAGCTCGCTGGCACCACCTCTGTCCTGCCCAGGTGGGCCCGGCTAGTGACCGTCAGCCCGCTGGCCCTCAGCCTGCAGCTCTGGAACAGGTCTCCCTTTGCTGGGTCCTGGGGCCACGGAGTTCTCACAGACAATACAAAGTCTGACGTTTCCTCGGTGTCTCCGCTTCTGCAGAAATATGCGGATCAAAACAAAATCTCCATCACAGATTTTTTCGTGCGCCTGAACCCCAAGGGAACCCTCAAGATGCCCATAGGCGAGTTCCGGAAAGTTCTGGTGCAGGTATGCTGTGTGTAGGTGCGTGTACCTGTGTACGTGAGCACATGACAGGGAGGGGGGTTGCATGGGGGCCTGTGTGCATTAGTGTGTACATTTATGTGAGCACGTGTGATGTTTGTATAAGTGTGTTCTTGTGACTGTATGAGTATGTGCATGTATGTATGTGAGCACATGACAGTGTATGTATAAGTATCTGTGCTTATGGGTACACATGTGTGTAGCATGCACACACCTAAATGTGACTATAGACACAAACTTGTGTATACATGTGAGCACAAGAGTGTGCATGAGTGTGCACGCATGTGAGCATAGAGTGTGTTGGGTGTGCACCAGTGTGTATGCACGTGAGCAGAATGTGCACAAGTATGTATGTACATGAGCATAGTGTGTGTGAATACATGTGTATGCACATGAGCAGTGTGTGAGTACATGCGAACACACAAACGTGCATCAGTGTTATCACCTGAGCACACCAGTGTGTGTGCACATGCATGTGAGCATAGTGTGCATAAATGCACGTGAGCACACAAGTGTGCATGAGTGTTATCACGAGAGCACACGAGTGTGTGTAAGTGCCATCACACGAGCACATGAGTGTGCATGAGAGTGTGTGCGCGTGAGGGTGTATGCACAGGAGCATGCATAGGCATACGTGTGAGGGCGTGAGCACGCATGTGTGCGTGCACACGTGTCTGGAGCAGGAGAGGGACTGAGCCCAGTGCTCCCTCACCCCGACTCCCACTCGGCCTCTGCAGCAGCACGACGTCCCTCTCACCCGGTACCACATCAGGGAGCTCATCAAGGAACTCGAGGACCAGACGGGCATGGTGGACTTCAGGTAGGCTGGGCCCACGACCTCACGCAGGCCCCTGGTCTACACTAGAGCACCTGGACTAACCAGGCCCCGGCCGGCTGCTGCCAAGCCCAGCCCCCAGCTGAGAGAAGACAGGAAGCGCCCTTAGGTCCCGGCACGCGTGGGGCTGCGTGCAGGTGCCACGGGGGGCTGGAGGGAAGGTCTCAACCGGGGGTCAGGCACACAGACTCGATGAGAGGCCGAGGGACCCAAAGGGGGCCCGTGGGGTGTTGGCGAAAGTGAGGCACTGCCTCTGCGTGACCTTGGCCGGACTCCCGGGCTCAGGGCCATGAAGGCAGCCGGCACCCCTGCAGCCCGCTCTGGGCCCCGGCTCTGCCCAGCAGGCACAGGGTCCGAGTGGGCCTGACGGCAGAGCCACGGGCACGCCAGGCTGTCGTCAGGACGGTGAGCCTTAGGAGGCGTCCCAGGAGATAAGTGCTCGGAGCCAGTCGGGCCCCGCAGGTGGTTCTGGGATCACCCCCCTGCGCCCCCCCATTCTGTGCAGTTCAGTCGGCCCCTTTGGTCCCGCCACAGCTCCACATTCTCCCCAAGGGGAGGAGGAACACGACGTGCCACTCCCGTGCCCCTGGCCTGGCCTCCTGCCGTGGGCGGGCGGGTCCATCTGGCGCTGCAGGGAAGGCTGCCCAGGCCCCAAGGCGGGGAGCCGGGTGGGCACCGGAGGGTTACTCTCCCTGCAGCGCTGGGAGGGCCCACTGAGCAGCACCGTGGCACGTGGCTCCTTCTCGCCACCCCACCCCCGCTGTGAGCACCAGTTCCTGGTATGCTCTGAGCCCACCCACGTCAGCGGGGAGTCTGAGAGCAACCAAGCATGAACAGCTGGGGGCCTGGTCCAGAGCTTTCCCGAGCCCCTGAGATCAGTCTGTGCGTGGGCCGAGAGGGGCGGCTTGGCTGTCGTCCTGAGCTCGGGGCTAGTGGAGTTCTGGTACCAGCTCTGCTCCTGCAGATCCCTGGGCAAGCTAGCCAAAAAAAAAAAATCCCTCCGTGCCTCAGTTTCCCCTTCTGGATCATAGGGATAATAAAATAGTAATGATAGTGCCCCTAGCACAGGTTTCTGAAGATGAAATAAGTCCGCTCCGGTAAAGTGCTCCAAACACCGCCTGGCAGGCAGCGGGCTCAGAAGACGCTGTTTGTCAGCTGTGCTATCTGTGCAGGGCCCAAGTCCAGACGGTTTCCGACTGACCCCGCTGCCCCGTCCTCCGTGCTCATCTTCAGTCCTTTGCTGGCTTTTGTTTGGGGGCTGGTCCCATCTGCCAGTGGGCTGACTCCTGGCTCTGCATTCAGGAGAATGCCCTACCTGCTGTACCTACCTGCTGTACCATCCCACCAGTCCATCTTCAGTCTGTTTTATTTGGGGGCCACACCTGGCAGTGCTCAGGGGTGACTCCTGGCTCTGCACTCAGGAATGACTCCTGGCGGGCTTGGGGGACCATAAGGGATGCCGGGCATTGAATCCAGGTTGGCCACAGGCAAAGCAAACGTCCTACCCGCTGTGCTATCGCTCCAGCCTCCACCTTCAGTCTTTTTTAACTCAGCCTTTTGACCGTGCGTGGTACTGGATGCCCTGTTTCTGTATGCCCCCAAAGCAGGGGACACGCCAGCTTCTGACACATCCTAAAACTTTGGGGCTGGAGCAATAGCACGACGGGTAGGGCGTTTGTTTTGCACGTGGCCAACCTGGGTTCAATTCCCAGCATCCCATAGGGTCCCCTGAGCACCGCCAGGGATAATTCCTGAGTGCAGAGCCAAGAGTAACCCCTGTGCATCGCTGGGTGTGACCCAAAAAGCATAAAAATAAAATTGAAAAGAAAAAAATACAAACTTCAATGAAAGGGCTAGAGAGTCCAGCAGGCAGGCAGGCAGGGTGCTTCCCTTGGCCAACCCAGGTTCAATCCCTGGCTCCCCGTATGATTCTCCTGGCTGTGAGACCTGAGTGCAGAGCCAGAGTAAGCCCTGAGCACTGCTGGCTGTGCTCTGTTCAAAAAAAAAAAAGGGGGGGGTCACTTTAATCAACTGCCGGTTCCTGACTGATGATGTCCAGTGCTGGGCTATCCCCAGGCCTGACCAGGGTGGAGGAAGGGCTCGTACTTGGGGTCTGGGTTGTTGGGGGAGAGCCTGCCCTTAATCCTGACAAGTAGCCATCAGGCTGCCTGGACATTCACCCTTGTCCCTTACCTCGTGGACAGTGTCATCGCAAGGGAGAAGTTGTGGCAGCCGCCTGCTTCGGAAGAACGCATGCAGACCCGAGGGGCTCCTGTGGGCCCAGTGGCCCCGGGAGTGGGCGAAGCACCTGCTGGACACTGATGGACAGACACCACGGCCAAAGCAGCAGCACCGAATAAAGTCAGGCTTGGACTGCCGCGAGCTGCTGGTGCCAGAGCCGGGGCTGTGTGTGGAGCGGCTTCGGGTTCTGGTGACGGCGGGGGCGGGGGTGTTCTCAGCAGCCTCACCCAGCGCCCCCCCCCCTACACACACACAAAGCTGAGGGCCAGGAATCCGGGGGGACACTGGAGAAGGTAAGAGGGCTGCTAGGTGAGGTCTGTGTTCGAAAAACCATAGTGGGTGGTTCTAAGCTGAGTCCAGGAGAGGCGCGGCCGGCTTCGGGAATGGGCGGGCGGCGGGGGAAGGGATGCTCAGGGAAAGAGGGGACCGAAGTCTTTAGAACCAACGTCTGCGAGGTCAGGGCACAGAGCGAGCCCGAGACTCTGGGCCTTGGCGTGGCCCGTCACTGCCTGAACCTTCTCAGCACCCGGCCTTGGGGCCTCTGTGCTGTGTTGTTCTGCGTTTCGGTGGACAGTCCTGGGAAGGAGGGACCCGTGCTCGGGGCAGGGGGCCGGGAAGGACCACCTGCTCCTCAGTCGGTGCTCAGTAAGCCCTGTGGCCAGGACAAACACGGGAGCCTGGCGGTTGCTTGCGGGGAGGACACTGGGAATTTGAGGGGGGCCTGCAGGAACCCTGGCCCTGGAACACCCCCTGGGCACGCCAGCCCTGGGGCTTCCCCTGGCTTCTCCACCAGAGGCAGCGGGGGGGAGGGGGGGCTCAGCCTCCGCACCTCTGGTCCCAACCACCCTGGGTAGGCAGGCCCACCCCGCCATGCCCTGCCTCTCCCCCTTTCCCTCCCTGACCAAGGCCTCAGACCCACTGAGGCACTCGGTCAAACTCGGGGTGATGGGAAGGAAGAAATGCAGCAAGTGGCTGGTGGGGAGGGGGGCAGGGGGGTGTTTGGGCCATACCGGGTGGTGCTGGCGGATCATTCTCGAGGAGCATATACGGTGCCTGGGATTGAACCCCAGTCGGCTGCATACAAGTCTCACCCTCTGTGTTCTCTCGCTGGCCTAACCCGGCCTTCCTTTGGGTTTTATTTTCGTTTGGTCTGGGGGTCACACTAAGTGGTCCGCAGGGCCCACCCCCAGCCCTGTGCTCAGGGGACTTTGTGGTGCTGGGGGGATCCAGCCCCTGCCTCCTGCAAACAAAGCGTGAGCTCCAGCCTGTCGGTCTTCCTCCCTGGCCCCTTTCGGGGAGTGGCAAGGGAACGATGTCTCCTGAGCCTATTTGAAACTGTCAAGTTCTCTGTCAAGCCCCCAGCCTTGATGCTCCTGAGCACCCTAGACACACAGGTGTCTCCGTCTAACCAGAGGGGCCTGGGACCGCCCAGTGTCAGGATGTGCATGGGCGGGTGGTTTTGTTTATTTTCTTTTGTTTGTTTTTCGGACCACACCTGGCAGTGCTGCAGTGCTCAGGAATCCTCTCCTGCCTCTGCACTCGGCAATCACTCCTGGCCGGGCTCGGGGGGACCCTGTGGGATGCAGGAGATCAAGCCTGGGCCGGCTGCGTGCAAGGCAAGTGACCTGCCTGCTGTGCTACTGCTTTGCCCCTGGGCTGATGGTTTTGGATCTTTCAAAACAGCAACACTTTGGGGACCAGAGCGATAGTACAGCAGGGAGGGCGTTTGCCTTGCACGTGGCCTACCCGGGTTCAATCCCCGGCATCCCATAGGGTCCCCCAAGCACTGCCAGGAGTAATTCCTGAGTGCAGAGCCAGGAGAAATCCTGAGCATCACTGGATGTGATAACCCCTCCCAAAAAAAATGCAATGTTTTCTCAAGATTCTTTCATTCTTTACTCAGCATTTGCTTCAATTGAACTTTTTTTTTCTTTTGGTCTAAGCAGATTTAGAGAAAATGATGATGATGATGACGACGACGACGACGACGATGATGACGACGACGACGACGATGATGATGATGATGATGACGATGATGATGGTGATGATGATGATGGGAAATTTAAAGCCAAAACCCCTCACCACCATCCCCGTTCACACACGCACACGTATATACGCCCTCTCGGACCTGCCAAGCCACCCCTGGACCCCGCCGGCTCTCCGACGTGGAGCAATTCCTCCCTGTGGCCACTAGGTGTCAGGCCTGCCCCAGAAGTGCGCGCCTAGACCGCGCGCCCAGGCTTAGGGTTTCCCAAACTCGCCCGCGCAGCGCCCGTCACGCCCCCTCGCACCTCCCCGGGCCGCCTGTGGGTGCAGCGATCTGGCACCGCGGGCGATAGACCTCTCCGAGGCTCAGTGTCCTTGGTGGCAGTCAAGGTTTCTGCTGACCACGAGCCCACTTGGTAAGAGGCAGAAAAGCAGAGTAGCCAGCCCCTGCCCCAGTCCGTGCCCCCCCGCGCTGAGTGAGATCCCCAAGGAGAGGGTCGCACAGCCCGCCGTGGCAAGTCAGCGCCAGGGAGAAAATACCAGCTCAGAGAGGGCGCAGAGGGGCCCTAAGAGTCCAGCACAGGGGCTGGAGTGATAGCACAGAGGGTAGGGCCTTGCACACGGCCGACTCGAGTTGGATTCCCAGCATCCCACATGGTCCCCTGAGCATTGCTAGGAGTAATTCCTGAGTGCAGAGTCAGGAGTAACCCCTGTGCATTGCCAAGTGTGACCCAAAAAGCAAAAAAATAAAATAAAATAAAGAATCCAGCACAGGGGCTGGAGTGATAGCATAGCGGGTAGGGCGTTTGCCTTGCACGCGGCCGACCTGGGTTCAATTCCCAGCAACCCATATAGTCCCCTGAGCACCGCCAGGGGTAATTCCTTAGTGCAGAGCCAGGAGTAACCCCTGTGCATCGTTGGGTGTGACCCAAAAAGAAAAAAAAAAATAGTCCAGCACAAGGTACGTGGGTTCAATGACCAAAAACTTCAGGCCTCAAGGGATAGGAGATGTGCTGATCCCTCCCATCCCCTGTCCCCATGGGACCCTGGAGGTCAGACCCACAAAGTGCCCCTAGCTGCTCCTTAACCTCCTGAACAGCCATGATCCAGAGACACACAAAAGAATCTCCAAACAAAGCAAACTTGCTGCAGAGATTTCCCAGACCCTAGTTATCTAGAATTTTAGAATTCCAGGAACACACAGCTGCTCTTATCCTATTCACAACAATCTAAATGAGAGTATGGAGGAGATTGTCTGCCATAAGGGCAGGGGGAGGGGTGGGTGGGTGTGGGGCACTGGGGACCTTGGTGGTGGAAGATGTGCACTGGTGGAGGGTTGGGTGATCGATCCGATCATCGTACAACTGAAACTCACACAGGAAAGCTTTGTAACTGTATCTCAGTGACTCAATAAAATAAAAATATTTTTTAAAAATAAATTAAAAATTGTCATCCCATTGCTCATCGATTTGCTCAAGCGGGCACCAGTAATGTCTCCATTGCGAGACTTATTACTGTTTTTGGCATATCGAATAAGCCACGAGTAGCTTGCCAGGCTCTGCCGTGCAGGCTCCATACTCTCAGTAGCTTGCTGGGCTCTCCGAGAGGGACAGAGGAATCAAACCCAGGTCGACTGCATGCAAGGCGTCCGCTCTACCCACTGCACTATCGCTACTGAATTTTAACAAAAGTAATTTTGAGTTCATGCCAAATTCAATCAGCTTAATCAATAGTAAAAGAGTCCAGCCCAGCCAGGGAGAGGCACCCTCAACTAACACCTTCTTCCAGGCCAGCCCCATCTGAATTGAGAATTTATGCTTGCTTGTTTATTTGTCAGTTTGGGGCCACACCCTGTGGTACTCAGGGCTGACTCCTGGCTCTGTGCTCAGGAATCACTCCTGGCAGTGCTCAAGGGATAGTATGTGGGGCCAGAAATTGAATCTGGATTGGCCATGTGCACGGCAAGTAGCTTAAGCTCTGTACTATCGATCCAGCCCTGGTTTCCTTTTTCTTGGATTGGTAATTTTGGTTTTGGTTTTTGGGCCACACATGGCAGCATTCAGGGCTCACACCTGGCTCTGGCTCAGAGATCATTCCTGGCAGGGCTCAGACCACGGGTCCAGGGATCCAACCAGGTAAGGGCTGTGCAAAGTGAGTGCTACAGCCCTGTATGAGCTTTCCATGGCCCTGTTGTTCTGTTTGGACCACATCCAGCAAAGCTCAGGAGTCACTCCCAGCTCAGTGCTCAGGGGAGCAGTAGTTGCTGGGATCAAACCTGGGCCTCAAAGCTATGCAGATACGAGGTCTGCACTCAGCCCTGGGACCATCTCTCTGGCCTGGAAAGTAATTCTTTGCATCTTCGCCCAGATCCAGTGTGACATGGCTTCATGTTATCCCCATTTTATTATTTTTTTTATTTTTTTAATTTTATTTATTTTTTATTGAATCACCATGTGGAAAAGTTACAAAGTTCTCAGGTTTATGTCTCAGTTATACAATGCTCAAACACCCATCCCTTCATCTGTGCCCATATTCCACCACCAAAGACCCCAGCATAGCTCCCACCCCCCGCCCACCACCCCCCATCCCTGCCTGCTTAGTTGATAAATTTCACTTCATTTTCACTTTACCTTGATTACATTCCATATTTCAACACAACATTCACTATTGTTGGAGTTTTCCCCCAAGAAAGACAGCACTACTCCCAATGCAGCATTTGATAATTAGTTTTCCATTGCTGAAACTAGAGAGATATGAAGTCCCGTTGTTTCAAGTACATAGAGTTTTTTCCCCCCTCCTTCCCGCGCCACCTAGTTCGTGCCTGCTTAATGAATAGTCCTCATATTATGGCTGACACCACGCCGCCCTACGAGAAAAAAGGATATTTCCAGTGCTCGGCCGGCATGGGGCTATGGCTTAGTTCAGTCTAGAGACATGATTGCAAGTAGTTTCTAGAACCGGAAGTAGTCTAGTTAGGCTCCGGATTCTGGTTGATCAGCAACATCGCAGCCACTCAAAAGTGTGGGTCGAGTCTCGGCGGAGCATGCGCTGGTATCGGCCTGAGACTTCCCAAGTGTCCCGCTGTTCCAAGTATGCAGTTTTTTTCCCCCTTCCATTCCCGCGCCTTTAAGTTCGTGCCTGCTTAATAGACTTCATAATATGGTGGACACCACACCGCGTTTCTCCCAGAAAAGGGAAAAGAACCGAGAAAGAAGGATATTTCCTCACCCACCTCGATCAGTGTGGGGCTTTGGCTTAGTTCACAGTCTAAAGAAATAGCTGCTACTTTGATTACCTTCAATATTTCAACAAAAAACTCGGTACTATTATTTGGAGTTTTCCCCCACACTAAGACCTGCTAAAAAGGAACCTTTTCACGTTGCTGACAATCAGGAGATATTAGGTCGCACGGCTGCGGTTTGGGATTTCCATATGAAGTCCAGGGAAAATTCTTTTGGCAATTGCATCCCTGCAATCTTTTACTTCCCTTTTGTGGTGCTCATATGATGGAGAAGCCTGGAGAGAAGAACCATGTCTCGCTGGAGGCCCATGGGCCAGTAGCTCCGATCACACAGTTTGGAGGCATTTTGGGGGCGCTGCTCGTGTCCAAAGGAGTTCAGTTGCCTCCAGGGTTGAGCTCGTGCGGCGGCAGAAAAGAACGTACCCACATGGCGCTGTGCTTAAATATCGGCGCAGGAAGGATCTGGAAATCCCGCCCCCTCAGCTTTCCCGGACTTCCGCGGGTACCTGCATACTCTAAAAACCGGCAATCACCTCGCTGCGGTCAATAAGAGAGAGTTGAGAGAGAAAAGACTGTGCCCCGCTGGAGGCCCAGGGGCCAGTAGCTCCGATCTCACAGTTTGGAGGCATTTTTGGGGCGCTGCTCGTGTCCAAAGGAGTTCAGTTGCCTCTGGGGTCGAGCTCACGCGGCGGCAGAAAAAAGCATCCCCATTTTATTTTTTTATTACCCCATTTTATTTCCCCAGCGTGCATGTGCTGCTTGCACCCACATGGCCGAGCACAGCGGTGCGTGAGCACATGTGCCACCCGCATTTCCCCTCTTGAGATGTGTACTTTTATGCTTTCCTATCTAATGCTGTGCAGAATCTCCTGCCACCGCGCCAGGCTGTCTTCACCAGGGACCCTTCAGAGGGGGGCGGGTTGAGTTTCCCTCCCTGTCCCAAGCAGAGCCCCGGCAGCCGAAGACCTCCAGAACCCAGCCGCAGCCATGCTCAAGGCCACTCTCCACACACTCGGAGGAGCCTCACCCATGAAGGAACCGACAGAGGAACCCAGGTATGAGGGACCCGTGTCTGAGTTCTCCAAGCCTGCTCCGATCAGGACTGGGCCTCCTCCACCCAGATCCCCAGTTTTCCAGTAGCTTGGCAGCCACACCCACAAACTGCCCCTGGCGCCGTGTAATCTCATCAACAGCCAAGATCCAGAGATTATAAAATAAAGCTCCAGGAAGAGAGCGACGCAGAATCTCACACAGCAGAGCCTGGCAAGCTACCTGTGGCGTATTTGATCTGCCAAAAACAGTTAACAATAACAGGCCTCATTCTCCTGACCCTGAACGCGACAGGGACGAATGGAGACATTACTGGCACCCGCTCGAGCAAATCATTGAACAACAGGACAACAGTGATACCGTGATTACCCCATTTTTAGAGCTGAGAAATTAGAGTCAACAGACACTGAGCACCTCCCCGTCCACCCCCTTCCCTTTGCTGCTATGGCCGTTGCAGTGACCTGGGGTCACACTCGCTTGGTTGTGATGCTCACCAGGGTCTGTTGAGTGGTCTGTGTCCACTGCCTCTTTTAATTATGGTGATCCCTGAAGGTCACGCTCTTTCCTTTTGTTTTTGTTTATTTGTTTTGCTTGGGGGGGGGGTCATAGCAGGTGGTGCTGAGGGCTTACTCCTGGCTCTGCACCCACGAATTACTCTTGGTGGTGCTCAGGAAACCATATGGGATGCCAGGGATTGAACCTGGGTCGGCGGCATGCAAGGTGAGCACCCTCCCCGCTGTACTACCCCTCCCGGAGGTCATGCTTTTTCACTGCAGTACTTGAACTTCCCTTGCCGCTGTGCACCAGATGTCCCAGACAGCACACGTATTTTCGAGACTCACCAGAACTGTCCTAGCACATGTGCGTGGCCCTGGGGCTCGGACTCACGGCCGCATGCTTGCAAGGCAGCCCGAGCTTTAAGTCTGACCATGTTCACCTGCTAGTATGTGGTCACATGACTCTGGCTCCCCCGGGCCTTCCCCACTGTCCCGCCTCTCTCTGTTGCCACCCAGCCATGGTTCTATCAACGGGACGAAGTGTCTGCTTCTGTCCTCTCTCTCGCTGCCATCTTGCTTCACAGCAGGCCAGGCTGGGCGGGCAGTGGGCAGGAGACAAAGGGGAAGAGCAGGTAATGCAGTAGGGGGGCTGAACTCTCAAAGCTGGGGTGGGCCAAGCCCTCCCTAGCCTCTGCCCTGCTCAAAAGTCACACTGTGTGAAGCAAGCATGGGAGGCGAGGAACGTGGGATTTCTCTGTGGCCAGAACCATAACGTGGTGAATCATGGGAATCCCGGCCTCACTGGTGCTCCCAAGCTTGGTGACCTTGTGCGTGTCCTTGGCCCTCCTGGAATCTCCATTCCCTGCCCATAGAGACGATCGATCGCGGCACCTCCTGCCCCACGTGGCTGTGTGAAGATGTTAAGTCAGACGTGACCGTGCTGCTGGACCCCACGCCAGACTGTTTCACTCGGGGTGCCCCAGAGGGGGGCGGGTGAGACCCCACCCCGCCCCAAGGGACCCAGCCCCGGCAGCCGAAAACCTCCAGAATCCAACTGCCGCCCTGCTCACGGCTGCTCTCCACATGCTCGGGCCGAGCCTCATCCAGAAGTGAATATTTCTGGACTGCGCGGCCACAAATGCAACCGCATGACCACATACCCCACACCACCCATATTCCAAGAGTACCACACCACATTTGATGGAGTTTTAAGTAGGAGGTAGATACACACACACACACACACACACACATAAGCACACAAGGCTCAACCTTTAACAACACGTTAGTGACCTCTTATAGAAGGGCTTAATGGCCCCTGGGTGAAATACAACAATTTTCGCACTCTTTCCTCTGAGAAAACTTTTTTGGATCATTTTCAGCGGTTTATTCATAACAAACAATACAAAATAAATTATTTCAGTTCTGGGCAGGAGTTGAGGTTCAAGATGGAAACACCCAAAATATGGTGGTGTGGGGCTGGAGCGATAGCACAGCGGGTAGGGCATTTGCCTTGCATGCAGTTGAGCCAGGTTCAATTCCCAGCATCCCATATGGTCAGCAATTACTCAGCAATTACTCCTGAGAACCCCCCAGGAGTAATTCCTGAGTGCAGAGCCAGGAGTAACCACTGTGCATCGCCAGGTGTGACCCAAACAGAAAAAAAAAATGGTGGTGGGAAGGTGTAATGGGGGTGGAGTTGGTGTTTGAATATTAAATGGAATCAAATATTGTGAACTGTCACTGTCATCCCGTTGCTCATCAATTTGTTCGAGCGGGCACCAGTAATGTCTCTCATTGAGAGACTTATTGTTACTGTTTTTGGCATATCCAATATGCACGGGTAGCTTGTCAGGCTCTGCTGCGTGGGCTGATACTCTCGGTATCTTGCCGGGCTCTCCAAGGGGCGGAGGAATCGAACTTGGGTCGGCTGCGTGAAAGGCGAATGCCCAACCACTGTGATATCGCTCCAGCCCCATTGTGAACTACTTTATAAAATAAAAAAGTAAAAAATAAATTAAAAACAAAAGAAAGAAGTCAGACTGAGAAACAACCCCACCCCACCCTGAAGTGGTATACACTAAGTGCTTAATAGAGGACTCTTGGTAAGAAAGAATTCGGGGCCAGCGAGGCACATGACGGACCCACGGAGCAGGTGGGGACTTTAAAACGCCCCTATGTGTTTGCAGAGATAGTGCAGCGGGTCAAGCATACAGCCAACCCCAGCTGCCCTGCATGGAATGCAATGCCAGGACTGATCCCCAAGGCCAGAACCACGGGTGGCCCCTGAGCACAGCCAGGTATGGCCCCTAAACCAAAAGTAGATAGTCAGGGGCCATAGTAATAGTACAGCAGGTATGGTGCTTCCCCTGCACACGGCTCACCTGGGTTCCATCACTGGCATCCCATATGGTCCCCCAAGCACCGCCAAGAATGGTTTCTGAATGCATGAGCCAGGAGTAAGCCCTGTGCCTCACCAGGCATGACCCCCCCCAAAAAAAAATGGGATGATGGGTAGGGCATTTGCCTTGCACATGGCGGCCGATCCGGGTTCGATCCCTGACATCCCCTATGGTCCCCTGAGCAGCACCAGGAGTGATTCCTGAGTCCAGAGCCAGGAGCAACCCCTGAGCATCGCCGGGCGTGACCCTAAAACAGTAGGATGGTGGGGACACCTTTGCGCCTTCCTTGCCACACTTCCAGGCTTGGCCACTACCTGAGGACTCTGTAGGTGAACTGGAGGGGGGCTTAGGGGGGCCGCCCACTGCTGTGTCCAGGATGAATGAGACACAAAGCTAGAACATAAACAGGATTTCCCCCCAGTTCAGAGCTTCAAAACCCACCGTGGCATTTCCTGAGTCCCAGGAGGGTCTTGGTTATGCCAATGAGGCAGCTGGGGAGGGGAGGGGGTGGACACCACCCAGGGGACAGTGCGCTTCCTGGTGCCTGGTGCCTAGGGGGGTGCGGGGATCCTGGTTCTCCTCCCGCCCACGCCCCCACATCTCCGTCTGGCTGCCCCTGAACCCTTGCTAACAAGCAGGGGTGAGAAGCTTGGTGCTCCCAGGGCCCGAGCCCGTACTCTGGCTGCGAGAGTCCCGTGTTCCGTCCCCGGCAGAGAGGAGCTGGCTCGTATGCACAGGGCCCCAAACTGGGGACCTGGCATGTTCTGGTGGTCCCAGCACCCCTGGGGAAGAGCCTGAACAAGCAAAAACAAAAATATATATATGCTTATATATATGCTTCCAGAGCATCCTGGATTATTCGAAAGACTCCTCAAACTACATGAGGGAACCCCAGATGGTGAGAAGGGCAAGGGCCAGAGCGATAGTACAGCAGGTAGGACACTTGCCTTATGTGTGGCTGACCCGGGGTCTATTTCGGACATCTCAAATGGTCCCCTAGTGCAGAGCCAGGAGTGACCCCTGAGCACTGACAGCTGTGGCCCAAAACCAAAAAGCAAAGCAAAAAAATTAAATTTAAAATTATTTTGTTTTGTGGGGCTGGAGCAATAGCACAGCGGGTAGGGAGTTTGCCTTGCACTCGGCCAACCCGGGTTCGATTCCCAGCATCCCATATGGTCCCCTGAGCACCACCAGGAATTAATTCCTGAGTGCAGAGTCAGGAGTAACTCCTGTGCATCGCCAGGTGTGACCCAAAAAGAAAATAAATAAATAAATATAAAAATATCTTTGTTTTGCTTTTTGGGTCACACTGGCGATGCTCAGGGATTACTCCTGGCTCTGCACTCAGGGATTACTCCTGGCATGCTCGAGGGACCATATGGGATGCTGGGAATCGAACCCGGGTTGGTCATGTGCAAGGCAAATGCCCTACCCGCTGTGCTATCACCCTGGCCCCTAAATTTTAAATAAATACTTGTGGTTGGAAATAGCACAGCGGGTGGGGCATTTGCTTTGCACACGGTCGACCCAGGTTCGATCCCAGCATCCCATATACTCCCCCGAGCACCACCAGGAGTAATTCCTGAGTGCAGAACCAGGAATGACCCCTGAACGCAACCGGGTTTTACCAAAAGAGAAAAAAAAAATTAAAGTAGCCTGAGGACCCCATCTCAGTGGGCAACTTGAGTGGGGGTACTCTGAAGGGGGTGGGGGTGAGCCCTGAACATCAGGCGCTAAAGCCTGCAGTCAATGTCCAGGCTGTTACCCCAGGACAAGACACACAAAAGCCTGCTCAGGTCAGAACTGCAGAGACACTTGTGTGCGTTGGAATATGTCCGTGCCCGAGGGGGAGGTCGGCGGGAGGGGGGGTGCGGCCCCAACCCCCACCTACCTGCCTCTTTCCAGATACTTCCTCCCTCCCTCTCGCCTCTCCCCCAGCGCTTGCTCTTTCTTACCAGCAGAGGGCGCTCCGGCCCCACGCGTCCTCCAGCTGTCAAATTTGGGGAATGCGGAAGAACAGGACCCCAGCTGGCTCTGGGACATCCAATTCCTATCAAGTGCCTGAAGCGGCCCTCAAAGACCCAGGTCAGGGGGAACCTGAGGAAGAAAGCAGGGAGCCTGGGAATGATTCCGGCTCTGTGGGACCTGAGCTGGGTGCCTGCATTTGGGAATACTCAAGTGCTGAACAGTTCTTGATTTTAGTTGTTTGGCCATACCAGTAGTGACCAGAAATTATTCTAGGTTCAGTGTTCCAGAGACCATGCAGTACTGCCTCAAACCTGGGGCTCCTGGGGGCCAGAGTGATTGTCCACTGGGTGGGGCACTTGCCTTGCATGCGGCCAACCCAGGTTCAATCCCCGGCTTCTCTGACTGCACAGAGCCAGCAGTCAGCCCTGAACACTGCCAGGTGTGACCCCAACTAAAGCAAAAACCTGGGGCTCCCGGGGGCAAAGAGCGTGCTCCTGCCCTGTGAGCCGTCTCCCTGGCCCCAGGACACTGGTGATCAAACCAGATCCTCACCGGAGGCGTGAGCTCTGCCACCCTGCCACTTCTCCAGCCCAGAACCCTCCTGTTTTTAACAGGCATACGTGTACCAAAGCCGCGAGACGCTTAGGGGCACAACGTCTGTTTGGAACGAGGAGGAAACCCAGCCAAGGGCTTCCCTGAGCACATCCTTGCTTGCTTGTCTCTGTGTCTCCCTGCTGGCGTTTTGTTCTCTGGAGGAGCCGTTTTTCTCTTAATCATTTACTACCCCCTCCCCTTACATCTTTCTAAGATAGTTTCAATCAAAACTATCTTGCTCGAGACCGGAGAGATAGTACAGCAGGTAGCGCTCACGCCTTGCGTGTGGCCCACCCAGTTTTGATCCCCGGCATCCCATGTGCTTCCTCAAGTCCTGCCAGGCGTAATTCCTGAGCACAGAGCCTGGAGTAACCCCCTGAGTATTGCTAGGCGGGGCCCCAAAATAAAACAAAAAAACTACCTTGTGGGGCTGGAGCGATAGCACAGCGGGTAGGGCGTTTGCCTTGCACGAGGCTGACCCGGGTTTGATTCCCAGCATCTCATATGGTCCCCCGAGTACTGCCAGGAGTAATTCCTGTGCATTGCCGGGTATGACCCAAAAAAAGCAAACAAAACAAAATGAAATAAAAAAACGAATGAAGGTATAAACACTAAATCCCTCTCCCCTCCCAAGGCCTTAGAGAGGGCAGCTCCGCCCACCCCCCTGCCTGCCTCCCCTCCAGAGCCCCCAACACCCCTCTCCCACCCCCCAGACGTCAGCACCTTTCTCACGCACAGAGCACTTTGCGTCCTGAGCCCACCCTGCCACAGACCTGTGGTGACGACCCCAAGTTCCTGGTGCTGGTTCTGTCTTCAGCACCGCCTTGGAGCCACCCCTGTCCTCTCACTCTGAGCTGACGGGTCTTGGGGAGTGGCCCCGGAGCACTGCTTTCAGGAGCCACCCCTGAGCGCTGCAGCGTGGGGCCCCAAAACAAACATGAACAAGAACGGGAAAGGCACTCGGCATGTGCAGGGAAGTCACGCCCCTTGGCGTGAGGAGCAGGTGCAGCAGGCACGCGCCCACTCTGAGAGTGAAGACCTGGTGATGTGAGGGTGTGATGCTCGGTGCTGTGGCATCCATTGTGGGACTGGAGGCAGCGCCCCAGAAACACTGCCAACAGGGTAGGGCCCTCGGCGCTGGTGGCCCAGGGGCTCCCGGTGAGGAGTGCCTGTGAGGGGCCCGCCCCGCCAGGCCTCTGCAAGCTCATCCTTCCCTGTCTTGCAGCCACGCCTTCCTAGGGGACAAAGGCCTCTTCCCATCACTGTGCCCCAGCCTGTCCTGCGAGCTCCCCCTGGCCTGGGACGGAGTCGGGCTGAGTGAGGGGCAGCAGGACCGGAGGGACAGGGGAGAGGCTGGGGCTCGGCTCTCTCGGCACCCCTGCAGGGCCCCTGCTGAGTGAGGAGCACTGGGACAGGAGGAAAGCAGGGGTTGGGGGGTTGTATCTGCTCTCAGCTCCCCACTCTGGGCTCGCTGCCAGGTGTTCTCATGGCCCACAGCTCCGGGGGGCGCTGGAAGAGCGCCCAGCTGCCGGACACCAGGGGCGCTGGCCCGAGAGGAGGCTAAAGCTGGGAAAGGAGCTGGGCGAGGAGGCCGCCCCAGTCAAAGGCAGCTGTGGGCGGAAGCAAGAGGGCAGCCAAGGCTCCTCCTGCGGGGAAGGGGCCGCGGGAGGGTGGGCCCTTTCAAAGCTAGTCTCAGCTCCCTCCCCACCATGGCCGGGCAGGGCAGAGAGCGACCCAGGGCAGAAGCTGCTCGCCTATGGCTGACGACGGGGTTGATGCCCTGGCATCCCATATGGACCCAGACCACCACCAGGAACGACCCCAGAGCACAGAGCCAGGAGGAAGCCCTGAGCACCACCCCCAAAATAAATAAATAAATAAAAGAAGGAAAGCAGGACAGGGTGATGGAAACAGAGGTGGGGGTGAGGCACTCTGAAGGTGAGGCACAAGTTAAGGCATGCAGGTACGTCCATGCCGACAGGCACACACAGGCATAGAGGCACACACAGGCGTACAGGTGCATACAGGTGTACAGGCATACACAGGCATATATGTACATACAGTCATACAGGCACACACAGGCATACAGGTTCATACAGGCATACAAGTGCATACAGGCATATAGGCACACACAGGCATACATGTACATATAGTCATACAGGCACACATAGGCATACAGGTTCATACAGGCATATAGGCACACATACTTACACAGGCACACACAGGTATACAAGTGCATACACTTATACAGGCACACATAGGCATAAGGTGCATACAGGCATATAGACGCATACAGGCATACAGGCTCATACAGTCATATAGGTACATAAAGGCACACAGGCATGCAGGCATACAGGCACATACAGGCATACAGGTTTCTACAGTCAAACAGACACATGCAGGCTCATACAGGCACACAAGCGCACACAGGAGTACAGGCACACACAGGCATCTTGGTGCATACAGGCATAACAACACACGGGCGTTCCCAGGCATACGGGTGCGCACAGGCATACAGCTCTTCGGGCACATACGGGCACACACAGCACACCAGCGCTGGGCACAGACAGCCGCACACAGCAGGTTTCCCTGGCCCACGCATGCTCTGTCTTGGTCCCAGCCCCACTCGGAGCCCGGTCCCCTGGGCTGGTGGTTGTTCGCTATAGCAGCAACAAGCAAGTTGGGGGGCCAGAAAGGGGGGGAGCGTGTGAAAGAACAGGAGGGAGGCTCCGGGGACAGGCGGGCTCAGCACTTCCGAGAGCTTAGGGGGATGGTCCCCTCCTTCAAGTCTGGACTTCGACCCTGCCTCTCCCCAGAGCTTACCTCCCTCTAAGCAACCAGCAGGGGCCGCCCCGGGGCCCTGCCTCAGCCTCTGGGCCCCCTTCTGTCTCTGTGTGTGTGCCCCCTCACCTGGGCTTCCTCGGGCGCTCCTAGGACCCTTCCACCAGCTGCGGGCAGCAGAGGCCTCTTCATGTCAGGTGTGGCCTCGGCCTTTCCTTCTCGTGGGGCCGGTCAGGGAGGGTCTGGCCGGAACAAGGCTCCCTCCCGCCGGGGGCAAGGCAGCTGGTGTGGGAGCTGCCAGGGGGCTGAGAGGAGGGGACCATTTCCTGGCCAGGACGGTCCACTCTCTGGACACAAAGGTGGGGACACACAGCCCAGCGTGTGCTGGGACCTGAGCAGACTGTCACAGGCATCTCAGGAAGTCCCTAAGGCACGGCCTTCATCTGACCCCAAACCCACACCCACGGTGGCAATGGTGGCAGTAGGGGGTCGGGTCTTTAGTCCGTGCCCCCCTGCTTGACTGGGGGGGAGGGGGGCAGGAGCTTCTTGCAGCCAGATCCCAGAGCCCCGAGCCAGGGCCGGCTCCTGGTGACCTGGTGAGCTTCCGGGGTGGCCAAGAGGAACCGGAGCTCCAGGACAAGCGGAAGAAGGTGGAGAAAGGGACGAAGGTGGGTTCTGAGGAACCAGCCTTGGGGGCTTGTCCCAAGCAGCCAAACAGTGTGACAGGGCGACTGGCACCTCTGGGGACAGGAGAGGCTGCCACCCACTGAGGCTCAGAAAGAGGAGGGGAGGGGACGCGGCTCTCTCCCAGCCCAGGAGGGGAGGGGACGCCGGCTCTCAGACACGGCAGGTCTGGGTTCGGGGAAGGTTGAGCACTGAGCACTGAGAGTCCGGCAATCAAACGGCTGGTCACATAAATGATGTTTATTTACAGAATACTGGGCGCGCGCTGGCATTTCCTGGTGGAGGAATATTTAATTATCTGGAACGATACGGAGCTGGTGGGGGCTGTTAGAGGGCCTGTGGAAATGAATGGTGAAAAATACACACGTGAAATGGAACACAGAGGGGGACCGTCCTGGCCAGGGAATGGTCCACTAGCCTCACCTGCAGTCCCCGGCTGCTCCCATCTCCACAGAGCGGGGAGGGTGGGAAATAGATGGGAAAAGCCGCAGGGGCTTCTCCAGACACTGGGAGGAGGCGTGACCCGGCCGCCTCACGTCCTTTTCTCCAGACGAGGTTCCCTGCATCCCAAGGACAAGCTGCTGGCAAAAGCAAGCAAGTATGGCCTCTTGGTTTTCCGAGGGGTCACCAAGGGGTCACCAAGGGGTCCTGGGGGAGGCGGGGGTTGGGACCATGGCCCCGAAGGGTGTGTTGGGGGGGAAGCAGCCCTTTTTAAAAGGGGCAGCGGGCAGCAGGGAGGCTCTGCCTGTTCCCGAAACTCAGTGGCCTCCTGCACACGGTGAAGGAGGGGCTGTGGCCAGCGGCCGGGGGCGGCGGGTAGGGGTGGGGAGAACAGGGCTGTACCGGGTCGGTCCTGGGGGTGCGCGGAGCAGCTGGAGGCAAATGCCTCGACGTTGGCATTTGTGCCAAGTCTTTGTTTGGGGGAGAAGGTGTTCTTGCTTCAAAATCACAAGCGTGGCATTCTGCGACCAGCCATCCAGAACTGTTATTCTCACCCCCCGGGAGACCCAGCAATGCTCCTCGGCAGGCTTGTTTTTAAGTAGAGTGTGATCACTTAGCAATCTGAGAGGAAATCGGTGGCGGGTGGAACCTACCAGCAGACGTCAAGTTTTTAAATCTGTTTAGTACCCTACGTATTATCAAGAACTGGTGTGTATGGAAAAGAACATCTATTTCCATGCCTAAAGGTTCAGCCTAGAGGACATTTAAAAGAAAACAACCGAGGGGCTGGAGCGATAGCACAGCGGGTAGGGCATTTGCCTAGCATGCAGTCAACCTGGGTTCGATTCCCAGCATCCCATATGGTCCCCTGAGCACCGCCAGGAATTGATTCCTGAGTGCATGAGCCAGGAGTAAGCCCTGTCTGTGCATTGCCGGGTGTGACCCAAAAAGCAAAAAAAAAAAAAAAAAAAGCCAGACTAGTACAGCCGGGAGGGCGTTGGCCTTGCATGTAGCCAACCCGAGTTCGATCCTCAGCATCCCCTATGGACCCTGAGCACCGCCAAGAGAAGTTTCTGAGTGCAGAGCCAGAGTAACCCCTGAGCACCTTCAGGTGTGGCCCCAATAGGAAAAATAAATAAATAAAAACCTCCCCCCAGGTTCCCCTAGGCACACACAGTCCCCTGGGACCCGAGAACACCAGCTTCACTCCTACTTTCTGGGCTGGGATTCCGAGCTTTCTGTGAGCACACACTGTTCTGAACCCAAATGCACCAAAACCCTCCACCCTGCAGTGCTTTCAGGTAAGTTATCTCCTTAGCCCCATTTTACAGATGCGAACCAGAGGCCCAGAGAGGTTGAGTTACTCACCTCATGTTGCACAGCCTAGGGTACAGGAGAGGTGCCCCTCAGACTCTGGGTGGGCAATGGGCTTCCCTTTGGGGAGGGGGCTTGGCCTGAGTGCACCTCCTGGGGGTATGAGCTAGTGGTCTTTCTCAGCCTCAGAATGGGAGGGTGACGGAGTGTCAGCTCTTAGCCATGGGGTTATCCTGGGGTTACCCCTGCATCCCGATTCCTAGACTCTGGGACCCAGGGGCACCCCCTGTTCCCCACCCCCATTTGTGACAAGGTGTCTCCACATGGGCCGGAGAGACAGTCCAGGGATGAAGGCCTTGCATGTGGCTTACACGGCTGCATCCATGACCCCACACATGTCCTCCTGAGCACCACCAGGGGGGAGCCCTGAGCACCTCTAGGTGTGTGGTCCAATCCCCAGAACAAAAAAAAAACCAAGCCGTGTCTACACCCCGTCTCTACACCCCGTCAGATGAAGGGATTGAGTCTGAGGCCCAAGGCAAGATGTTGTTGGAACCAGGCCCACCGTGCAGGGCAGGTAGAGCTGGAGGGGCCGGACAGCTGGTACAAGCGGGCAGGGCTGGTCCCCCACCCCCCATGTGGTCCCTGAGCCCTGCCGGGAGTGATCCCTGAGCACCCAGCCGGGAGGAGGCCCTGAGCACCGACCGGGTGTGGCCCAAGCACAAACAAACAGAAAGCAGAATTCCTGGAGCTAAGAGAGGCGAGCAGTGCGGGTGAAGGGCAGGGCTGTGGCAGGAAGTGGGCCGAGACGCCCTGGCCCAGTGCCCTGGAGGGGAGAACCGCGCTCTGGCGCCCAGGGAGACGCTTTCTCCTTCAGCTGCTCTCCAGGGAGTGTCCAATCCGGGCAAACCGCCCCCGCCCAACACTTCAGCGGGCTCCATGCCCCCGGGGTGTCAAGGTGGCTTCCAGACCCTCAGGGGAGTCACCCGGGCGGCCCCCAGAGGCCCGTCTTTGGCTCTGAGGTGGCTCCTCACGCAGTCCTGGCTAGCCCCAGCCATGGGGCACACAGCTTTGGGGCCTCTCCTGGGCCTCAAGAGCAACGGGGGAGGCAGCCCCCTGCCCCAGGACCCCGCCCCACACCTCCCAGCTCTCCTCCGCGCCTCTCTGGGGAGGCCAGTTCCCAGGGCGGCCGCCCGCCGCGGTGCAGCTCTTGGCTGCAGCAAGAGGCGCCCAGCCAGGAGTGATGTCACACCTCTGCGGAGCAGAGTGAGGGCGACTTTGAACGACGGCCTTACCTTGGCCGCGCACTCGAATCGGCCAGGGGGGGGAGGTGGCGCGGTGCACTTGATGAGCTGGAACATTCCTGTGCAGGTTTTCTGGTTTGCAGAGGACAGGGCCTCCTGGACACGGTCGTGTTCCCCTCCCCCACTCTGGAGACCGTGGCTGTGGCTGGGGGCTTTGCTGCCCCCCGGCTACTCCAGCCCCGACCCCTTGCTTCCGCTGGGGACCAGTGTCCAAGGCCTCCACACACACACACACACACACACACACACACACACACACACCCCTATGTTGACTGGCTCATTAACGGACATTCTCCTGAATGTACCACTTACACGGGACCAACGTCTCCAGGAGCGTGGCAGGCTAGGAAAATAAGACTGAGCACACGGCAAAACCCAGCACGAGGCGGGGGAGACAGAGCCGCAGCCCCGGCGCAGCTGGGAGACGGTAGGAAGCTCCACCCTGGAACCACACAGCTTCCCCAGCAGCCGAGGGTGTGACCCCAAAAGAACCCAGACACAAAGCAGAGCTGATACTTTGTATCAGAGCAACGTGCAGCTGAAAGCTCAGGCATTAAGGGCCTGATGCTGTGGAACGCTGAGGGCCACAGAGATACAGTCTAGCAGTCGGGAGCTTGCCTTGAGCACAGCCCACCCAGGTCAGGTCCCAGCACCCCAGATATTCCCCCAAGAGCTATCGGGAACGATCTCTGAGCACAGAGCCAAGAGGAAGCCCCAAGCACAGCAGGCTGTGACCCTCCCTAGCACCCCACCCCCGCCCCGCCCCGCCCCGGCCAAAAAAAACTGCAGGAAGGTGGTAGGTATCCTTTTGCAGGATAATTCTAATTCTCTCTTTCCAGAGGCTGCTTTAGTCTGAGTGCCTATAACTTTCCACTGAACCCCCGACAGAGCCCTAGAAGCAGCAGAGCCCGAGAGGGGGCCAGGCTCCTACAGGCTGAGCCCCAGGCCACAGACGCTGGATTCTCCTCAGACACCTACCTGGTGCTTTACCTGTCTCAGAGCTTCCAGCTGCGGGCGGGGCTTTCCGTAACTGACCCAGGACCCGAGTCCATTCTGTGAGCTCAGATCCCGCGGCAGTCTGAAAAGGGACAACCTAGCCCCCCAGCACCCTAAGGGAAAGGCAGCCGGGGGTCACCTGACCTGACCGCCCACAAGCACGCACAGCCCCCTGCTCACTCCTCGTCCCACTGCTTGCCCACGCGTGCCGGGCAGCGCTCGGCTCTGCTGTACACTGAACAGCCTCCTCCCAGCCTCACCTGAGTGCAGACGCCCAGAGCCCACGTGTCCATGACCGAATTCAGGGGGGATTGAGGCTAAATGAGGACGTAGGGGAGGGGTTGCTGGGGTTCAAATGAATCGGCTTGGTTTTCTTGCAGAGGAGGAAAAGAGAGATTTCTGTCTCTGTCTCTCCCCCCCCACACACACACACACACATGCCCCCTGCAAGAACATACATGAAGGCAGGCCCCGGAGGCAGTGGCAGGAAACCGCCAGGCGCACCCCAGGAAGAGGGCCTTTGGGGCTGGAGCAATGGCACAGCAAGTAGGGTGTCTGCCTTGCACTGCACCAGCTGGTCAATCCCCAGCACCCCACCTGGTCCCCTGAGCACCGCCGGCCTGGTTTGGGTCGGACACAGTGAGGAGCGCAGATGCGTGTAAGGTCCCCAGGAAGGCCAGTGGCCGGGGCTGCAGGGCAGTGCCCTGGGCCTCTCCGTGAGCTGTGAGTGGTGGACGACAAAACTGCTCGGCCCCTCCACTTCGCTCTCAGGGTCTAGCTCTGGTGGGCATGTATTGCCCCCCCGTACAAATTGTGTGACTGGCCCCCAGTGGACCCCCCTCCGTGGTCCTCATGGTCAGGGCCTGTCACCCAGGCTCACTGCCTCACTGATTCACAATCTGCTGGGTCTCCGGTGTGTCCGAGGGGGCTGAACTTGAGGCCTCCTGCAGGCCCCCTAGAGCTCTGTGGAAGCCCCATAGAACCCACTGTCCAGGGGGCCGGCTGATACACCCCAGCGGGGCCTCCTCTCTCCTCTCCTCTTTTGATGGCACCCAGAATGCTCCCCTTCAGAGACTCACCTGGTACTGGGGGACGCTAGGGAGGGGGAGGCGAGGCTTTTAGGAAGGGACTGAGACAGAAGCCCAAAATCTTGCCCTTACCCTGTCTCACACACACACACAGAGACACACACGCGTGCACGCGCATGCACACACACATACATGTAGGCGTGCACACACATGTGCACACACATGCATGTGTGCAGGCACACGCACAGACACGCAGACACACGCACATGCGTGAGTCCACACACAGACACACATACGCACACACACAGACATATACCACACATATACGTACACACACACAGGCACACACATATGCACACAGACACATACCACACATATGCATACACACACACACACACACTCAACTGTTGGGGAGGGTTCTCTCTCGCTTCCTTGTGTTGGTGCCTAAGTCCCGCCAGATGGCGCTGTGGAGCTGGCAGGATGAAGGTGCAGGTGGAAGGGTTTTCCCGGGTACCTGGGCGCGGGACAGGGACGCAAAGGCAGAGGGAAGATGCTGGGGAGCAGGGAGACAGCCAGCAGCACCGTGACAAGTGTCAGGTCAGGATCTGTGCGCCGGAATGCCAGCGGTCCCCAAAGGCCAGGAAACGGTGAGGGCAGGGTAGAAGGCCCTGCTCTTGGCTTCACATCCCAGCAAGTCACTGGGTGGGGCTGGGGGCTCCCACACACCTCCCTCCCCGCATCCCGCTTCAGGAGCTCAGTTCTGCGTCCTGGGTCGCAGAAGGGGGCCTGTGGGCCGTGCTGGCAGTGCTCGCAGGGACAGGGGTGTCCAGCCAAGCCGGTCGTACAGCACTGAGAGTCTCAGAGGAGTCATTTCCCACCAAAGCCTAGTGCCCCAGGTCCCTCACACGGCCTTCCTCCCCATCCTCCAGGGGCGACGGCCACTCACCCCTGCTAGGTGTCCACGCTGCACGCCTGGGAGGGCCTGGCAGGGAGACACAGCAGGCACTCCTCCCCACCCCACCCCACCCCCACGGAGCCTGGCACGGCTGGTCCTCATTGCCTCGGGAGAGACGGTCCAAGCAGGAGGAAGTGAGGGCCCCTCCAGGCCTGGGTCCCGCCTGCCAGCTCCAAGGCTTCCTGGCTCCAGCAGCCACCCTGAGGCCTCCAACCAGCGCTTCCCTGGAGAGGAAGGGCAGCAGCGAATGACTCAAAGCCCCATGTGAGATGAGATGGAAAGGGAGGATGTGGGCGGGCCGGCCTCTGAGCACCCGGGTGAGGAGCCGGCTTGGACAAGACCCTGTGGGGTCTGGTCTGGGAGAAGCAGCTCCCAGAGGGAATCACAGGGATTCCAGCCGACACGCAGGCCCGGCCCGACCGGATCCCTGAGGTCAGGAAAGGTCATCGGAAGAACACCAGCCTTGCAAGCCTGAGACCCTGAAGGCCCCACCCCCAGCACCCTCCCACGCCAGAGCCCAACCCCAGGGACTCTGTTTGGGGTCCCCAGTGCCAAAGCAAAGTGCAATTTCCACTGGGCTAGAGTGACAGGACAGCCAGTAGGGCATTTGCCTGGCCCGCGGCTGACCCAGGTTCAATCCCCGGCACCCCATACGGTCCCCCGAGGACCACCAGGAGAGATTCCTGAGTGCAGAGCCAGAAGTAATCCCTGGTGGCACCCAAAAACAAACCAAAAAAGCATGAGATTTCCAGCCCACAGTAAGAAAGTGTGCAAGCCCTGCTCGTTACACGAACAGCCACAATAAAAGGGGGGAGAATCCAGGAGTATTCGTTATCCAGTAGTTTTTTTCATTAGTTTGCGCTCAGGAGCTACTCAGGAGTGACCCCTGGTGGTGCTCGGGGTACCCTACCTGGTGCCAGAGTTCAAATGAGGGTAGACTGGCATGCAGGGCAAGGGCCTTACCCACTGCACTATCTCTCTGGCCCCCCGCGTCATTCCTCTAGCCATCAATGCATGATCCAAACCCGTTTCCCCTGGGCCAGACCCGGAAGGGAACCACGGGCACACAGCCAGGCCTCTAAGGGCTCCCAGGCACATGAGCAGCGTGACACACGCATGTGCAAGCCAGACCCCAAAAGCCTATTGACCAGTACACGTGTGGGCGAGGCCTGATGGCCACGTGGTTCACAGAGGGTCCAGATCTAGGCCAACCTCAAACCACCACCCAGGCATAGAACTCGGCTGCCTGGGGGCATCTGGGATTCTGTGCCAGGCTTTGTGCCCCTGGCGTGTGGGGGTATGCACGGATGTGCATGTGTGTGGCCAGGCCAGCACGTCACATATCACAGTCAATACAGCCTTGTATGTGGGGACCCTGGAGAAAGGTGTGGCTGGAGACTAGGGGTGAGACAGCAGCAGAGAACTGAGGGCTTCCAAAGGCTGCTCCCTGTCCAGAAGGAAGGAGTGAGGACAAGGAAGGAGTGAAGGATGGACGTAAGAGCCGGCCATCATGGGTCACTTAGGAGTGACAAAGTCTGGGGCTGGAGAGATAGCACAGTGGGTAGGGCGTTTGTTTGCCTTGCATGCGGCCGACCCAGGTTCGATTCCCAGCATCCCATATGGTCCCCCAGCACTGCCAGGAGTAATTTCCTAAGTGTAGAGCCAGGAGTAACCCGTGAGCATCGCCGGGTATGACCCGAAAAGCAAAAAAAAAAAGAAAAAGAAAGAAAGAAAGAGAGAAAAAGAGTGACAAGGTCCTGGTGACAAGGAGGCAGGAGGCTTGTCTTGGCCATGGCGTGAGTGTCCCTCACACACACACACACACACACACACACACACACACACACACACACACACACACACACCACACTATCCTGGGCTCCCCTGAGCCAACCTGGAGCATGGCAACCAGTGGGCGTGGCTGCAGGGAGCCGGGGAGAACTGGGCTCTGGAGACAGACTCCCAGCAGGAATCTGGCCCCAGAACTCACCAGAGGCTTCTTAATTTCTCTGCTGTTCGGTTTCCCTGTCTGGAAGACGGAGCTGCCTCTCCTGCAGGTCTGTCTCAAAGATCAGACGCATCCATAGATACAGCCTGCCTAGAAAGCTGCCTGGCAGGGGGGGCGGGAATGAAAGGCTTTTGCCTCTGTATTCCCAGGTCAAAAAAAAATGCAGGCGCAGAGCCGTCTCTGTCTGCTAGGCCAGCAGCTGCCAGCAAGCCTGATCCTCCCAGAGCACAGCGTCCTACACTTCTCCGGCCCTAGGGACTCGCCCTGCGACTCCCAAAGGCCACCTGCAGGACACCGGGCAAGGTTCCAGCCGCCTCCTGGTGCAAACATCCAGACAGCAAGCCAGGGGCTGGGTGTGTGCGTGCGTGGCACCCTGGCTGGGGTGGGGGTCCAGGTGAGCACGTGACCTCTGACTCATGTGACCCGGACAGGGTGGCTGGCATCCCCTAACTGCTCTGCTGAGGGAACACGGGCTCCGCTGATGTCAGAGCACCACCCAGACGCCAGTGGAAGCGTGCCACCACCGTCTGGAGCCCACAGTCTGTCGGCGCCCCATACAACACTGTCTCTGGGTGCAGCTTATTTTTAATTTTTATTTTAAAAGAAATTTATTTATTTATTTACTTATTTATTTTTTGCCAAATTCAAAAAAATACTGTACTGAAGAGAAGAGACTGTTTTTATTTTTGTCCGTTGCTCTCTTCCTCCCCTCCCTACCCCGTGGCACGGCATGTCTAAGCCAGCAGAAGCTGGGAAACTTCCTGCCTTGTCCTCACTTTAGGAACCCGGGCCCGGAGCACAGCCAAAGCTCTGGCTGGTAGCTGGGTGAAGCCAAACTGGGCCCCCCCACAGAAGGAAAAAACTGGCTCCTGCCCCTCCCAGACTCTGGGTACTAGGCCTTGCCTAGCAACCCCCAGCCCCAGGCCCTGGCCAGGCTGGCCCCCAGGGCAGGTCCATTTAAAGAGGCTTGAACTTGAACCTGCCTGCCACAGAGAGGGGCGGGGCCCGGGCTTCAAGCTGGCACAGGGCTGCCTGCCCCCCCTCCGCCCTTTCAAGAACCCGTGACAAACAACCTTGCCGGGTGCCCAAGAAGCTCCTGCCAAGTGCCTGCCAAGCCCTGTCACAGTGAAACCCTGGCAGACTCAGCAAGGAGTCCAATTTCAGCCTCGTGGGAGGGGAGACCGAGGCAGAGGGGAGCCCAGCCCGGCCCAGCCGTGAGCAAGGTCACACACGGAGAGCTGGCGTCAGAACAGACCTTTCCCCAAGGCCATCAAAGCCTGAGAAAGCCCACACCTTCTCAGGGCCTGGGGGGAAGGGGTGGGGGTCACTCTCCAGCAGAAACAGGACGAAAGCTGTTGTAAGGGGTGGGGGGAGGGGGGCGTGTCCCGGGACGCAGGGCTTCAGGGCACCAGGTCCAGACTGGGAATCTGGCTGCAGAGGACCCCAACTCCCAGCTGAGTGGCTGGAACCAGCAGACATCCAAACCCTGGCGGGAGAGGGAGTGGGGAGATTAGATCATTCCAGCTGAACGCAGGAAACTGAGAGAGGGACAGAGGGAGGGAGGGAGGGAGGGAGGGAGGGAGGGAGACAGCACCGGGCCAAGAATGTTTCAAGGCAACCTGAACACTCCCCGGGAAAGCAGGCTGGGACATCAACAGTCTCCTGCCCACTGACGGGGTGCGGGGAAGGCCGGCGTGTAACTGCGTGAAGGGAAGCGGGCGGGCCCCTCCCCGGGCATCTACACACAGTGTGTGCGTGAGTGCGTGCGTGTGCGTGGTCTGTGTGCTGGTGCATGTGCACGCACACCGCGAGTGTCCCCGAGGGGGCTGGGCAGGTGCTGGGAAGAGCCAGCGGCACACACGCATGTGTAGGTATGCGGGCCGGGCACGCGAGCCCACGGGAGTGCCTGCGTGTGTTTGCATGCAGCCTCCAAACATGTTTTCGCCGAGCTCCCGGAGAAGCAATCAGTCATCGCGGAAGAATCTTCGCAACAGTCATCCCGGGAACGGCGGCTGCCAGCTGGAGCCGTGAGTCAGCAGAGGGGCAGGGGGAGGCGCTCACCCAACCGCCGCCGCCGCGCCCCTCTCCCAGCCTGGCTGCCGTCACGGGGTCACTGCTTTGGCATCGCCGGCCCAGAACACATTCCTGGAACCGGCCGGCTCGGGGCGGGCGGGCAGTTGGCTGAAGGGTTTCCCCTCCTCCTCCCCCGCTCTCCCCCACCCCACCCCCCACAACACCGCCCTTTTATTTTTCCTTCTTGCTGCAAAACCCAAACAGCACATTCACGAGGTCGGGAGCCGTCGCCAAATGGCAGCGCCCCGGTGGAGGGGCGGGGCCACCGGAGCTGCCCCGGCCCAAGCAGGCCAGGGGAGCCAGCGGGCAGCTCCAGCCAGACACGGAGAGAGAGGGCCCTGCTGGGGGCTGCCGAGGGACGACAGGGCAGGGTCCCTGCCAGGGGCGTGACCAAAGGACCACCGTGCCCCCCGCTGGCCTGTCTCTGTCCGACCCCCCCCCACAAGCCTGGGGTGGGGACTGGGCAGAGTGGCCCGTGGGGCGAGCACTGTGATTAATCACGGCTCCCGGGCCCGAGGGCGAGCTCAGCTGGGTACCCCATACAACCTGGGGAGCCGAGGGGTCTCCCTGAAGAGAGGAAGATGGGGGACAGGTGAGGGGACGGGGCGGAGGCACACGGCTCTACGCAGTGCAGAGGTGGGCCCGGGCTGCAGGGCGGCACCTACAGAGAAGCAAGGAGCTAAAAAAATAAATAAATAAAGCCGAGCTGGGTTCTGCAAGCCCATCCCTGGTGGACCCGTCCGGGGGACACGCCATCCACAGCCTGAGCCCCGGTGGCCAAGGCAGGGCCTCGTTACTGCAGGCAGGAAATGAATACACGCTAAATGAGTTTGAAAATGCCAGGAGGCAGTGTTTACCCCCGGCCCCCTCCCCCTGGCAAGGCCCGAGTATAGTTACAGTTTAATCTTGGAAACGCCAGACAGCTGTTCCCGTTGCTAGGCAACCGGCCACATTATGCAGATGCCAGAGGCCTCAAATGTCTGCCGGAAATTACAGATCATGTCGAAGGAGCAGAGGGGCCTTCTCGAGGCTGGGGACGCGCAGCGGGAGACCCCGGGGAGGGGGAGGGCAGGGCGGCACGCAGGGGCCCAGCCCTGCCCGGGGCTCCCCTGCACCAACGCCGCCTCCCCTCCCCGCAGCTCCCACCCCTCATCCATCCGGCCTCCCTGCTTTGATGCTGTCCAACTCTGGGTCCACCCACTGCAGCTTGTCTCGGGCCTCTTGGGTCCTAGTCCCTCTAGGAGCTGCGGGAGGCGCCGACACCCTCCCACCACACACACACACACACACACACACACACACACACACACAACCCTCCCAACCCTCCCTCACCTGGACCAGCTTGGGCCTGCCCAGCCTCACTGACACACACACACTGGCCAACTCCCCCGCTCCAAGCAAGGGCCATCACCATGGTAACCACCGCAGGCCACGGGTCCCTGTGGCAGGGACGCTGCCATCTGGGAAGGGGCGGGCAGAGGAGGGAAGCCCCTGTCACAGCCATGCTGATTGAAGATGGAGGAAGCCCGGCCTGGCTCCAGGTGGCACCGAGGGTACTGGGCATTGCCCTGACCCCAGGCAGTGCCAGCAAGGACCTGGGTGCAGAGTGGGCCCTGGCACCTGCTGTCTCTCTTGGCACCCACAGTGCCCAGTGCAGCCCAAGGGCACCCCCTCTCCCTGCGGCAGTGGGCGCCCTTGGTTTCTGCAGCCAGGAGCCGTGTGTGCACTGGACCATGGACATAAAGTGTGGGGGTGGGGGGGGTCAGGTATTTGTCCACGGCCAGGAGAGGGTCCACCTGGGCAGTGGTGAGGGTGCTTTCCTGGGCCCGGGCCTTCCTCCCTGCAGGGGACGCCACCCTCAGGCTGCCTTGGGTGAGCTCCACCCCAGACCTCCCTACAGTGACCTGGATGTCAGGTGGGGAAATCGAGGCACGGAGACCTGCTCAGGCCTGAGGAGGAGCACGGGGCCCAGAGCTCCCACCCACCTTACAGGCTTTGGGTTACAATCTCCACACCTGAGCAAGAGACCCCCCTCCCCCTCCCCGCCCCCCCAATCTGCTCTGGGCCTCACAAAAGGGGCCACCCCCCTCCACCTCCACCCCCCAGCACCCCACTAAAACATCAGGTGTGAGCGCCACAGCCAGAAGCAGCACAAACAACGGCTGGTGTAGACGTGAGTCATGGGTCACCACAGCATCCTCCACCAGGACAGTGGGCAGGGCACTGAGCTGACACACAGCCACCCCGGATCTGGGTCTGGTACCCCCTAGGGTCCCCCAGCCCGGCCAGGAGGGAGCCCCAAGTCCCGGGCTACAAACAGATGCATAAGTCAGTCCCCACACCTGCAGACTCTCCCCCCAGGCCTGCCCTGGAGTGAGGGGGCGGACCCCACCCTCTGTGTCCACTGGACACTGTGCACCCCTGTCCTCAGCTGTGCGAGTTGACACCTGGCCAGGTCCCCTAGACCTTCACTCTAGTCTGGGCAGCAGGAACCAGAGCCGGACCCTGGAAAAGGGGTGCCGTGTCTGGGAGGGGGCTCCCCGTGCTCTTCCCTGGAGGTGGAGCCTGTGTCCCCACCTCCCACCCTCACCCCCCCCACGACCCCCCCTCCCCAGGTGCAGCTTCTTCCCAGGGTTCCCTCCAGGCTCAGCTCAGAAGAGAGGAATTAGGTCTTGCCTCTGTGGAAGGTTCTAGAAAGGTTTCCCAGGACAGTGCTCCAGGGAGAGCCATGGGGGCAGTGACTGGCTTCTGAGATCTGGGAGGGGGAGGCGGGAGCTTCACAGGGGACAGGGAAAGGGTGCGGCCGGCCCCAGTTCAGGGGTGCCTGGTGGAACTCAGTGTCTGGGCCCCCCCCTCCACCCCTGTGCAAACTGCTGAGCCAGCAAGGATGGGGCGGGCGGGAGCACCCCAGACTGAGTCAGGCAGTCCCCAGTTCATTCAGCAGCTCACCGGCCTTTCCCGAGCCAGAGGCTCCCTCTCCCTCTTTGTTCCTTTCTCTGCTCTGGCCTTGGCCGCCCTCCTTCCCTTCCCTCCCTTCCCCCTCCTCTCTCCCTCATTCACTCTCTCCCTCCTCTCTCCCTCTCTCCCACCTACCTCGCTTCCCTCCCCCTTTCATCCTTCCCAGGAAGCTGATTTCTTGCTTTCTCATCCTTTCTTCTCTCCCGGGCGCTCAGAATCACACTCGCCGCCTCCTCCCCTCCCCCGGCCGTCCTTCCCTCCGCTCTCCTTCAGCACTTTCTCCTCCCCTCTCCTCGCCTCCTGCTTCTCTCCCCCTCCCCCTCTCTCCCTCTCCTCCCCGCCTGTCTCTCTCTCTCTCTCTCTCTCTCTCTCTCTCTCTCTCTCTCTCTCTCTCTCTCTCTCTGTGTCTCTCCCGAAAGGAGACACTTCCACCCCCAAATTCCTGGCCCCAGACAAAGCCAAGGCAAGGTCATCCCCGATTCCCTCCCCAGCCCTGGTCTGGGAGGTTGCGGGGCAGAGACCAAGGTCAGAGCCGCAGAAAAACAGTTTGTCTTGGAGCCCCCACATGCCCACCCAGGTCTGATGGTGGTGGTAGTGGTGGCGGGGGTCCTTGAGGGCTCCCCTCCCCCACGGAACTGAGTCCCTGCTCCTCACCCCCTGGCTGCTGACTGCTCTGCCGGTGTGGGCACTCAGACCCTGGGAATTACATCAGAATAACATCTGCCTCAAGTTGTGTGTGTGTGTGTGTGTGTGTGTGTGTGTGTGTTGCGTGGGTGGGGAGGGTGCCAGGGGAGAGGTGCGGACTGCCCCCGGGAACACCTTTAGGCCAGAGGTTCACCGAGTGCCCCGACTCCCACTTTTGATTAGCTGGTGACCTTGGGGGAGAAACTGGGGGTCTCGGTGTCCCTGGCTGCAAAACAAGATTGATAAAGCCCACCTGCGTGGGGGCAGGGAAGATGGTGCAGAGGGCGTGCAGGGGCCCCCCCCGGACAACTCCCGCTAATTCCGGGTGCACGGAAACTCCTGCGTCCACAGCCTGAGTCCGCTGGGCCATGCTTGCTCTCCCTCTCCCTCTCTCTCTGTCTCCTGGGACCCCCGAACACACAAGCCGACTCTCTGAGAACAGAGCCTTAGGACCACGAGGAGGGCTCTCGCCCTGCACACGGCCAGCCCAGGTTGGATCCCCCGAACCCCACCAGGAGGGATCCCTGAATGCAGAGCCCGGAGTGTGTGAGCACTGCTGGGCGAGCTACCACGGCCTCCCCCTGCAAACACACACAAAAAAGCCAAGGTACCCCCAGGTCAGGTCAGGGTGCCCCAAATCACACAGCAGGGTGGAGAAGCCCCTTTAACTTTTGCTGGGGGACGCGGGGGATGGGGGGCAGGTTGGCACTTTGAAAGATACCCAGAGGTAATAGAGACTATGTGGAGCTGGGGGGGATATCTGGCGGTCCTGCATGCAAAGCATGCACCCCAGCTCTTTGGCTGGCCCACCCGGCCCTGTGAAGCTACTTCTTCCTCCCTCTGCTTGATTGGGGTGGGGGGTGGGGGGCAGCCCAGAGTCACAGCTCCACGGCAGACTAAGAACCAGGAGAGGTTGGGCAGGTGAGGGGAGTGGGGGAGAACCCGCCTTTCTCTGTCCCTGTCACCCCCAGAACCTGCCCAGACTCAGCCCCTCTGAATTCTCACAGCTGGACCCAGTGCAGAGGGAGGGGGGCCTCCAGCCCCCTGTTCCCGGAGCGCCACACCACAGTGCTCTGGGCCAGCCCTCCACCCCATGTGGCTACCAGACCCCCCACTTGACGACATTTAAGGGGGAACCTGCTCCTTCTCTGAGGCCTGGGGACCAGGTCCCGACGGGGTCTGCCTGCACCAGTGGGAAGCCCCCCCTCACCCGCTCTGGGAAGCGTGGGGGAACCAGCCTCTGGGAGGAGCTGCGCCGTGGGGTCCACCTGGACGCCCAGCCCCGCCTCCCTGAAACCCAGCCCAGCAGTTTCCATGGCAACCCCGGGGTAGCGCAGGTCTAGGCAGAAGCCGGCTGGGTTCAGAGACGTGGGGCTACCGGAAGGTGAGGGCAGTCTCACCCTCCCGGCCTCCTGGCCTCTCTGGGTGCCTCAGCCTCCACTCCAGGTCCCCGGCTGCACACTCCCTCACAGCCCGGGGAAAGAGGTGCTTAGGTGCGGGTTCTCCAGGACGAAGAAGCCTCAGGGTCAGGGTCACACCCCTCAAAGGTGCCGATCTGGGGCAGCCCCTCCCTCCTCTGAGGGAGTGGGGCGAGATCCTAAACCAGTACACACACCCCCTAGGAGGGGCTCGCTCCTCTTGGCTCTGACGTGGGCCTGGGCCTTCACCTCTCGGCCTCCGACCTCTGTCCTGCGCCTGTGCGGTCAGCTCAGCGGGTGACAACACCTTAAGGACACCACAGTCAAAAGCCAGGATCCTGGCAATAGTCCAGCAGGGTGCTTACCTGGCCCGCACCCGACCTGGGTTCTGCTGATCCCCAAGACCCCAGAGAGCCCCCGAGCCTCACCAGGAGCGACCCCTGAGCACAGAGCCAGGAGTAAGCCCTGAACACCGCTGGGTGTGAAACTCCCGCTCGCCCACCAAGAGAGGAAGTCCAGAGCAGGGAAGGGAGCTCACCTTGCACACAGCTGACCCAGATTCACTGCCTGGCAGCACACACGGTCCCTGAGCACTGCCAGGAGAGCGTCCTGAGCACAGAGCCAGAAGGAAGCCCTGAGCACTGCCAGGTATGACCCTAAAACCAATTAAAAAGCAGTGGGGGTGGTGGCTGGGGCGATAGCACAGCAGGTAGGGCATTTGCCTTGCACGCGGCCAACCCGGGTTCGATTCCCAGTATCCCATATGGTCCCCTGAGCACAGCCAGAAGTAACCTCTGTGCATTGCCAGGTGTGACACCAAAAGCAAAACAAAACAACAACAACAAAAGAAAAACAACAACTGAAAAAAGCAGGGGGGCAGAAGGATAGTATAGCAGGGAGGGCATTTGCCTTGCACACGGCCCACCTGGGTTCAATCCCCGGCATCCCATATGGTCCCCCAAGAACTGCCAGGAGTAATTCCTGAGTACAGATCCACGAGTGACCCCTGTGCATCACTTGGTGTGACCCAAAAAGAAAAAAGAAAAAGAGGGGGGGAAAGGGAGACAAAGATGGAGCTGCCCCTGGGGACAGGAGAGGGCCTGCCTGCGGGGTCTGTCCCCCACTGCGGCAGTCTGTCCTGCAGACCCCTTCCCAGTTGGGGCGGTGCAGCCTGACGGGAACCCGGGGCCAGGCCCTTCCCTTTCTGCCTGCGTCCTGAGTCACCTGCCCTCCCCCCCCACCACGGCGACTCCCGGGCCAGAGCCTCATCCACAAGCCAGTGCTGGACACAGCTCGCCACCCGCCCTTCTCCGCCTCAGGCCCGCCTCGGGCTTTGTCTGGCCACCCCTCCCCAGCCCTGTCCACACCCTGGGCTGCTCCCCTGGCCGCTGGGATGGTCGCTTCCTCTCCAGCCCCGCTGCGGACCCACTGGGAAGGCAGAGGGCAGGAGGCTGGGGTGCGGGCTGGCCGCCTGCTCGCCCACTGGAGGGGGCCCCCTCTCTTCCCTCCACCATGCCCCAGGCCTCTGGGGTTCCCTGCGCCCCTTCCTCTCGGGGACCCCGAGGAAGCGATCACCTCCTGCCCTAGGCCTCCCTCCCCCCACCACCCATCAAGTGGGGTGATCTCCGGGGCCCCCTCGACTCCGAAACCCTGACTAGGCATTTCTCAGCAGCAGGGAGAAGCGCCTGGTCTCCGTGCTGCCACCTCCCCGCCACCCAGTCCCCCTACCCTTTCTTTGTCACCTCACATCAGTGCCCCAGAACCCGATGAGCATGGCTTTTATTATTTCTTTTTTTTATCAAAGGAGATATATATATATATATATATTTTTTTTTTGGTCAAAAATTGTGTCTCCCTGAGAGGCTCAGCCTCTGAACAGGCTCCCCTTGTTTCCATGGTGACAGCAGCTGGTTCTCCAGTGTAGTTGCCATGGTAACCAGGCTGGTGCTTTCCCCCCCCCTTTCCTCCCCTCTCACTCTCCCTTCCTCACCACCTTGCCAGCCCCCTCCTTCACTCCTCCTGGGCTGCAGGAAAGGGCCAAAGGGAGGCCCGGGGAGAGCACTGGGAGGTGGGTCTGCGCCCCCCGCCCCATGCCAGGACGGACCTTTCGATGGCTCAGGGGGCTCTGCAGAGACTCTGCCACCTCTGCCATGTCCCTTCTGAGAGAAGGCTAAGATTTCGCAGGAGGACCCGATTGCAGTGAAGGGTCCTCCCCGCCCCCACCCAGGCGCCAGCCCTGGCACCGAGGTTACGTGCAAAGCCTTTTCCTGCCAACACCTCAACTGCAGAGGAAAAGGTTCTTGGGGAGGGAAGCAAAGGCAAGAGAGGGTGCGGGAGGCCAGGCAGAGCTCTGGGCACCAGTGAATGTTGTATGGATTCTGGGTCATTCTCCATGCTGTCACGGGAACACCGAGAGGGTGGGGGGGCCCTGACTCATCCCTGAACATTCAAGATGTCCCAGGAGAGAAGCAGAAATGGGAACAAAGCTCAGAGGGCTGACGGTCATGGTTAGTGGGTGGGATCCCTCTGTTCTGCCCTGGGACCACTGGGAGTGGCCTCAAGCACCAAGAGGAAGGAAGGAAGGAAGGAAGGAAGGAAGGAAGGAAGGAAGGAAGGAAGGAAGGAAGGAAGGAAGGAAGGAAGGAAGGAAGGAAGGAAGGAAGGGAGGGAGGGAGGGAGGGAGGGAGGGAGGGAGGGAGGGAGGGAGGGAGAAAGAGAGAACGAAAGAAAGAGAGAAAGAAAGAAAGAAAGAAAGAAAAGAAAGAAAGAAAGAAAGAAAGAAAGAAAGAAAGGAAGGAAGGAAGGAAGGAAGGAAGGAAGGAAGGAAGGAAGGAAGGAAGGAAGAAAGAAAGAAAGAAAGAAAGAAAGAAAGAAAGAAAGAAAGAAAGAAAGAAAGAAAGAGAAAGAAGGAGACAGGGAGACAGGGAGGGAGTTAAGAGGAAGGAAGGAAGGAAGGAAGGAAGGAAGGAAGGAAGGAAGGAAGGAAGGAAGGAAGGAAGGAAGGAAGGAAGGAAGGAAGGAAGGAAGGAAGGAAGGAGGGAGGGAGGGAGGGAGGGAGGGAGGGAGGGAGGGAGGGAAAGAAAGAAACCGAGGGACAGACTAGAGGGATTGTTTTCTAGGTGACAATTATTTTTGTTTAAGGCAAAACATAGCAGTGCTGGGGCTACTCCTGGGACATTGTTTGGGTCACTCCTGACGGTGCTCAGGGTGCCAGGAATCACTCCTGGGGTCAAGAGGGACAGCACAGAGTTGAGAGCTTGCCATGCATGTGGCTGACCATAGTCTACCCTGGCACGTCACATGGCACCTGAGCTGTGCCAGGAACGACCCTGCGCCCAGAGCTGGGAGTAAACCCTGAGCACCACGGCCCCTCACCTCCGCCACCAAAAGTCCCCAGGACATCGGGCTTCTGCAGTCAGAGACTTGCTCCAACCCGGGGCCCGTCTGGCCGGCCCTGGCCAGCCCGCAGAGGTCCAGTGGTCCACGGCTGTTCTCTTAGAGACTTTGCATCTTTCCTTCACAAATATGTGTTTGAGGGGCTGGAGCGATAGCACAGCAGGTAGGGCATTTGCCTTGCACTCAGCCAACCTGGGTTCGAATCCCAGCATCCCATATGGTCCCCTGAGCACCGCCAGGAGTGATTCCTGAGTGCAAAGCCAGGAGTGATGCCTGTGCATCGCTGGGTATGACCCAAAAAGCAAAAAAAAAAAAAATATGTGTTTGATGGACAAACAGAATAAATGTCCGATCTAGGGGCAAAGAGATGAGAGCCTGCAAGAGGCCAGACTATGGAGGAAACCTCTGCAGGTAGTAGCCGGCCACCCCCCCTGCCCCCACCCTGCAGGAGAGCCCCACTTTCCTCCCCCCCACCCCCAGGGCCTGCCTCTCCACCCTGAGTGGGGATTTGGTTCCGTTGTGCTGGGGAATGTGCCAAAGCTGCAGAGAGGCTGGTTCCAGCTGAGTCTCCAGGGAGCCAGGGTGCGGGAGGCGTTCTCAAGGTCAAAGGCAACCTCAGCCAAGGGCACACGTCTGTGTCTAACCCAGCCAGAGGGTGGACCCTGACACCCGGAGGCAAGCAGTCAGCATTGCTTCCCCTCGGCCCCAGTGTGGAGGGTCCTTCCAACCCCTGACGCCAGGGGGGTCAGGAAGGACCATGCCAGTGTTCCCACCCCCCGCCCCCCATCTGGAGGCCAGACAGAACGAGGGAGAAGGCTCTGCTCAGCCTGGCGTATCCCCTGCCAGCTCATCCAGCAGGCAGCCATGCTAGCAGAAGAGATGGGGGAGAGAGAACAGAGGAGGCAGAGAGAAGGTGGGGAAGAAGACAGATCTGACCCTCAGACCCTCAGCTGGAGTCTGGGCCTATGGGTGGGGCGGGGCGCAGCCCATCTCTGCCTGCCTTGGATGGAGTGTTGGTTACCCTGCAAATTGACGGCTCAATCTCTGTTTCTCTGGTCACATGGTTTGGGGGCCACACCCAGCAGTACTTAGTATTTCTGTTACCGTAGGCCAGCCCTGGAGACCACATGTGGTGCCAGGGATCAAACCCAGGTCGGTCGCGTGCAAAGCGAGAGCCCTCCCCACCGTACTCTCGCTCCCATGCCAGCTGTGGCTTGATTACCTAGGCAGGGCCCATCACCGACGCTCCGGGCCTTCTCCCATGTCGTGCCCACCTCCCCATCCTGGGCCTCTCCCACCTCCTCCACACAAACCCTAGGGCCTGCCGGAGTCCTGGCCTTGCTGATTAGACACGGGGACTTTGGGGGATCTCCCCCATTCTGGGTCACTGTCGCCTGGTGTTCAGAATCGGGGGAAGGCCCCTGGGCCAGAGAGACCCTGCAATGGGTGTGGAGCTGACCTTACACGTGGCGACCAGGGATTGATCCCCAGCATCCCTATGGTCCCCCCAGCACTACCAGAAACAATTCCTGAGTGCAGAGCCAGGAGTTACCCCTGAGCACGTGTTCATAGGCATGCACATGTGGACGTGTACATCCAGGCATGTACACACACACACACACACACACACGCATGCATGCATGCACACACGCGGGCCCATGTAAGCAGGCCATCTTGGGCATTATCACCTCCCAACCTCTCTAAGCCTCCCCACTCAGGGCCCAGCGGGTGTGGGCAGGGGGCAGGGAGGAAGCATGTGGCGGTGACCAGCACCTTCAGGCCCCTGAGCCCCACCCCTACCCAAGGCTTTGCTCCGCACCCCCTCTCCCACCCAGTGGGGTCCCACCCTGCCTTCTTCCTCATGTCTCCAAAGATGCTCCCCTCTGATCCCCGCTGCTGCCCAGGCCACTGCCCACTCTCTGGGCCCTTCCCCGCTGGCCAGCTGCTTGGGGCCACCCCCTCTCCAGGCTGGGTGGAGACACCCCCTCCCCCCACCCCACCCCCATCGTGTGGGGAGGCTGTGGGGAGCCCTTGGACGGGATATGGTATTGTGGGGGGAGGGGCTGGCAGGGGGCTCGGGGGAACCGGGCACCCTGTGAGCTTGCCTCGGACCGCCCACCCGAGTCTCCCTTCTCCCTTCCCAGGCCCTGCAGGAGGGGCTGCTGCGGGAGGAGGACGCCTTTCTGGGAGTGTAACCGCTAGGAGCTGGCCTTCCGGGGCGGCCCCGGGGCCCGGCTGTACGCAGAGAGGAAAGCCTCAGGCACCCAGTTTTCAGAGGCCCCTGGAGGCCCCTTCTGGCTTGGAGGCCCCTGAGTGTCAGAGTCACCCCCAGCTGAACCCGAGCTGTCTCACCTGGAAGGAATTTAAGAGAGCTTCAGCTGATCCGTGTGTGTGTGTGTGTGTGTGTGGTGTGTGTTCAGGGGGGCTAGTGTCCAGGGGGGTGCAGGATGACCTGGTCAGCTCCCAGGACTCCCAAGCTCAGTATCTGTGGAGCTTCAGGGCTCCCTGTATAATGAAAGATTCCCCACCCACCAGCACCCAGTTGAGGGGGGGGGACGCCTCTTTGTCCCCTGCGAGCGAGCGCTGAGAAAGCGACCACCCCTGCCCGCTGGAAGGCCTGGCTCCCGCCCTCCCCGTCACAGCACGCCCACAGCCGGGAAGCTAAAGCGCATCAGTGCTTTGATCCTGCGGGGGCCTGCGGTCCGAGAGCTCACCCTAGCTCCCGCCGGGCCCCCAGCCTTCCTCGGCCCTGCCGGCGGCCCCGCCCGGAGGGTGCTCACGGGGTGCACCGCAGCGCTCTGTCGCCCTAACGAGAGAGGCCTGGGTGGTTGGTCTGCAAGCCCAGGGCTGCTCCGGACGCCTAGTGCCAGCCCCCCCATCTCCGCCAGCCAGGGACAGCCAGGGCTACCGGCTGGACACAGCGCCGAGGCTGTTCGTGGTGCTGGGGAATCAGTCACATTCCTACCTCTCCGTCACCACGGCCAAGCCGGGCTGCTCCCACCCCGGCCAGGGTGGGCAAGAGACGGCCGCCCCTCCCAGCCTCTCTCTATTCCCTCCCTGCAGTCCAGAGGACCAAGAAGAAGGGGTGGAGCCATCGCTCAGCTGGCGGGTCGCTTGCCTTGCACAGGCCAACCCGAGTTTGATCCCCGGCACCCCACACACTGTTCTCTGGGGCTGGGGGCACTCGCCCACTGAGACGCACCCTTGCCCAGACTGGCCAGGGCATCCGGGAGGGGAGGACAGCAGCTGGGGCAGGCCTCTCCCTCCCAACCCCCCAGCTCGGCCCCACATGGCTTCCCAGGATGAGTCAGCCAGCCAGTGGGGTGGTAGGGGGCTCACGGGGGCGGGGGAGGGCAAGACGTTAAGGCCTGAGAGCAGAGCAATTATGTCCGAGCCTCCTTCCTCTACGTGTGTGTGTGTGTGTGTGTGTGTGTGTATGTCCAGGGATCAACGCCCCCTCCTCCCCGCCCCCCCACAAACACTGAGAAATGAATGAGAGGTCAGCATCCAGTGGCACGGCCTGACCCCCTGACCCCCAAGGGCCTCTGGGGAAAGGAGCTGTCCTTCCAAGAGCACTGTCCACGCTCCTCCCTGACCACCGTTCCAAGCTCAGGTTCAGGGGAGCCCCAGCTACCGCCCTTCCTTGGCCAAGGTGGGGGATGCGGTACCTGCCTCAGAAGCCCCGTTTCCAGGCAACCAGCAGCCAGCCTCCGGCCGGGAAGATTCCACAGGGAGCCGAGGGCTGGGGCTGCCGGGTGGAGAGGAGAGTGAGGGGTGTCCCCCCCAGTCTGCTGTGGACACCCCCACCTCACCGGGGTGCGGGTTCTTTTGAGTTTGGGGTTGCTTGGGGGGGGCAGCTACACAGTGCTCCGAGCCTGTCTCCTGCCTGGGAGAGGGGCAGGTGCCCACTGCAGAGCCCGCACGGCCTCCCCCCTGGCTGCGGCCCCACCCCAGGGTGACTGTCTCTATCTCCTGTCAGGAGGTCGGGGCTCTCTCCTGCTGCCTCCCCAAGGTGCTCGGCAGGCATCCCTGGCCTCTTCAGAGGACTGGCCTGGTGCCAGCCCCTCCTCCCGCCGCGCTTCTGTTCTCCGAGGGGGCCCGCTGTGGAGTGACCTGCCGTGCTCCCTTGCAGGGCCCTGGGCGGGCCGGAAAGGCCAACCTCGCCCCCCTCTCCGCTGCCTCTGTTTCTCCATCTCTCTCTCTTTTCCGTTTGTTTTTGGGCCACGCCCGGCAGTGCTCAGGGCTTCCTCCTGGCTTTGTACTCAGGGACCACTACCGGCAGGGCCGGGCCGTCTGGGGGGCCAGGGATCAAGCCACCCCCTAGGCAGGCAAAATGCCTAAGCCACTGTCCTACCTCTCCAGCCCGTCTGTCTGTCTGTCTGTCTGTCTGTCTGTCCGTCCTCCCAGCGATGCTGGCTTATTTCCAAGGGGCCTGAGGCAGAGGCAGCGCCCCCTACCCTGCAGGAAGCCTCCAGGTGGCTCCCAACTTTCTCCCCCCTCCCTGCAGTGCCCCCAGGCGCTGCCCCCGCCCCCCCCCCAGGCCTGGTAGTAGCAGGGGGGAATCAGACAGAAGCCCCTGTCCTCAGCAGCCAGCAGGTGGCTTGCTCAGGGTCACACCCTGCGAAAGGGGAGGAGGAGGAGGAGCTGGTGAGGGACCCCCGGGCCCTATGGAGACTAAGGGTGGGTGCAGCCTCCCACACGCCGGCACCTCCAGGTCTCCAGGAGACCCGAGGGGACCCCCGCCACAACCCCAAAGCAACCGCGAGCCAGGGAGAGTGAGCTTGCCCTGTCACCCCTGAGGACCTCACGGCCCGCCCCGCCCCCAGCCCCTCCCCACCCCGGCTCGGGCCGGCCGTGTGTCTGAGCCAGCTGAGCGACTCCCAGCAGAATTCATCCCGCTTCTTCTCCGTCCCACCCAGCGTGAAATGAAGGGCACAAAAGCAAGACACGCAGCACTGAAGGGAATTGATTGGGAGGAACATTCCTGAGCTAAAAATAACAGGGTCAGCTGGGGGGCGAGGGGGGAGGGAGGGGAAGGCCCGGCCCCGCCCCTTCTACTCCTCCCCTGCACAGTGGCCCCCTCCCATCCTCTCCCCTCCACACACGGGGGACACCAGTCTGTAGTTAGGAACACTCATCTGCCTCCTGGGGGGGGGTGTCTTCCCTGACCCCCACCCTCGACCCGTGCGCACACGCGCGCGCGCACACACACACACACACACACACACACACACAGAGGAAAGGCCAGGCTGCCCCTCCTCCTGCCTTCTTCTTTTTCTCGTTTTGGATGAAACACAAGCTCACAGGCCTAGCATCCAGGTGGGGTTCCGCCGACAGGAGTGTCTGATCCTCCCTGCCCGCCTTGGCCAGCAGTTCCGCTCCTCTAGATGGTCAGGGAGAGGCGGCTTGGAGGAAAAGAAATTTCCAGGCAAAAACCTCATCCTCAAGCACCTAGTAAGCAGGGGCCAGGCCAGAGCCAGGAAAAGAGGAGCTGGCACCTCCCCGCCGGAGAGCCACGGCCGGCAGAAGCAGCCGGGGCTCCTTGGGGGTGGGGGGCACCGTGCCGCCCTGGGCTCCCATCGCCCGCCCGCTCAGAACCATCTGCCAGGGCTGGCGCCCTCTCCGCCCGCCCCACGGGGCCAGGAGGAGCCGGGTCCCTGCAGACACCGGGGCCAGAGTCCACTCTGTTGGCGGTCCCCAAGGGTCTGTGCTCAGGGGCTCGGTCAGGTCAGGAGAACGCCCTCCTCACACCCTCGGGACAGGAGTCGGAGGCCCCCAGGGCCCACGTCCTGCCCCAGGGCCCCGCGTAGAAGTGAGGTCGCCCTTTCCTGAAAAGCGGGGCAGCGGGTCCAGGCCTGCAGCGTCCCTGCCAGTGGGGGCGTGCAGGGGGCTCCGGGCGCCTGGCGGGCAGCCTTGAAGGCGGAGGCTGGGCACGCAGTGTCCCCGTGGGCTGGCTCCCAGCTGGGGACAGCACGGCCGCCGGCCAGCCTGGGGAAAGGCGACGAAGCCTGAGCCCTGGAAGGCAGCTCTGAAGACCAGCGAGCAGCGTCTGCCCCTGCCCCCCCTCCGCGTCCCCCCCCCACCCCGTCTCCAGCTGTCCCGGCCGCTGTCTCCCCACGAGGCCCGGGCGTCACCAGGCCCTCCGGAGGTGCTTCAGCGTTGGAGAAGGCGACAGAGGAGAGCGCGAGGCTGACCCTCCCCGAGCCTCTGCACCCTCCTAACCACCCGCTGGATCTTCCAGCTTCCAGCACCCCAAACCCTGCGCCCTGCCGGTTGTCGCTGGGTTTGGGGGTTCCTGCATAGCCACACCCTCAAGGGCAGCCATGTTTAGGGCACAGCAGGAACCCCACCCCGCACCCTGATACTGCCTAGAAGACAACTCTGCAGCGAGTGAAAACAAAGCAAGGCTGCAGCCAGGGCTGACGCGATAGGACAGTGGTGTGTGTGTGTGTGTGGGGGGGGGGGGACGTTTGCCTTGCACACAGCCCAGCCAGGTTCGATCCCCCAGGTGATCCCCGGAGCTACGCCAGGAATAAGCCCTGAGTGCTGAGCCAGGAATAACCCCTGAGCATCATCGCTGGGTGTGGCCCAAACCCTCCCCCCACCAAATTTATTTATTTAGTTGAACTGAATAGGGCTGGAGCGATAGTGGGCGGGTAGGGCATTGGTTTGCCTTGCATGCGGCCGACCTGGGTTCGATTCCTCTGTCCCTCTCTCTTGGAGAGCCTGGCAAGCTACCCGTGGTGTATTTGATGTGCCAACGGGATGACAGTGACAGAAAATTAAATTTTTTTCCCCCCCAAGGCAGCAGCTCCTGTGGGAATATCCCAGATGCCACCTGCATGCACGTCCCTCCTTCTAGCACCACCCTGCACAGACCCCCTCTCCCTGACCACTGCCTGGGGCCACGCCCTCGGGGCTCTGAGAGGCACAGCTGATTTTCCTTATCCTTGTTTTGGAGCCACACCTGGTGGTGACCAGGGCTTATTTCTGGCTCTGTGCTCGGGGATGAGTTCTGAGGACTGTATGTGGCCCAGGGCACGGAACCCAGATTTCAGCTGCACTATAGCACTGTCCTCCCAGTGTTCATTGATTTGCTCAAGCGGGCACCAGTAACGTCTCCGTTGTGAGACTTGTTGTTACTGTATTTTGGCACATTGAATATGCCACGGGGAGCTTGCCAGGCTCTGCCGTGCGGGCAGGATACTCTCAGTAGCTTGCTGGGCTTCCCGAGAGGGACAGAGGAATCAAACCCAGGTCGGCGGCATGCAAGGCAAACGCCCTACCCGCTGTGCCATCGCTCCAGTCCAGATTTCAGCTACGTGCCAGCAAGCGCTGCGCCCTGCCCGCCGTACAGCCCCCTGCCCCGGATGTGTCTGGCTTCCCCATTTCCCACGAAGGCCTGGGGGGGGGCGCCCCAGAAGAGCTGTTCCATCCCCTCCGTGCCTGTCCGGCGCCCTTCCCTCCTCCACTCGGGACTGAAGGCAGCCTATCTGCTTCCAGAAGTTAACTGCAGCGCTGGCCTGGGCCCCAGGGTCCCTTTCAGAACACAACAGCATGGTGCCTGCAACACCTTGGCACTCGCCGCTGACACACTGGCTCATGGCGACCCGTCAGATTCTTTTCCTGCTGGCTGAGCCGGGGAACCATGTGGTGGCAGACGAGGCCCCGAGAAGCAGCCAGCCAGCACAGGGGCTGGCAGCAGCTGGCGTCGCCATGGCAACCGCTCACAGCGCCCCACGGGGCGGCCTTTGCGCTCTGCCTTTTTGGCAGGTTTCCGCAGCCACCCTGGAACCATTCAGGAGAGAGAGAGAGCCAGCAAGCCGCCAGCCTCGCCCCTTCAGCACCCCCCCACCACCACCACCTCCAGCCCCTCCCGTCCGCCCTCCCACCCTTCTGTCCTCTTTGGCCCGCTCTTCGTCCCCCACCCCTTCCTCCCCCCTCCTCTTCCTCCCGGGTACCCTCCCTTCTGCTGCTTCGTTCGCCAGAGCTCTGGGAGGGGCGGGCTGGGCCAGGGAAGGACTCAGATTTTCAATTCTAAGCAGATTTCCCCTCCGCAGGCAGTGAGCCCTTTCATGCATTTTTCCCCTATTATCATAAACGCAGGAACTTGCATTAGGATGAATGAGCAGAAACTCCTGTCTTTGTCAGAGCCTTGGCAGCGCGCCAGGCATAGGAATAACCTAAAACACTCAGAACTAAATGGAGCTGGAGAGGAGGTGGAGATCCCTTGTCAGTGAGACTGGAAGCGGGGAGGGGGGGGAAGGAGAGAGGGGGGAGGGCGGGGAGGGGGGTGCTCTTCCCTAATGATAATAAGAATGGGGCTCGGCTCGCTCTGTGCCCAGACGCCCATGCTTTGCACAGATTCTCTAGCTGAAGCCTCCAAGAATTCCTGTGTTCTAATTGTCACTCCCACGGCCCCCATTTCTATAGCTGCAGAAACAGGATCTCGGGTAGGAAGGAACAGACTGGAGACAGCGTGCCTGGCAGGGGCGCTTAACCTGGCACCACGTGGGCCGACCGGGCTTGGATCCCAGGACCCCATAGGGTCCCCTGAACCTGCCAGGAGTGATCCCCCAAGAGAGAGAGCACAGAGCCAGGAGTAACCACCCCTGAGCATCGCTGCTGGGTGTGGCCCCAAAGCAAACAAACAAAACCCAAACAATCAAGATAAAAAATGTTCTGGGGGCAGCCAAAGAGGAAGTCCGGCAGGATGGGCGGTTCCCTTGCAGGCGGCCATCCTGAGTTCGATCCCCAACACCCCACAGGGCTCCCTCCCCAAGCCCGGCAGGCAGCCGGGAGTAACCCCTGAGCACACAGCCAAGAGGAAGTCCTGAGCCCTGAGTGTGGGAGGGGTGCACACCCCTCCCCCTCAAACAAACAGAAACTAAGCATCTCACGAGTGGAGGTGGGTTAGATACTGTCCGAGTCTGCTGCCTGGACCACAGCTTCAAAGCCGGCGTCCTACAAATAATTTCCACCAACCAGACCCGGGAGCCCTCCAGCTGCCACCTCCCGCCCGCACCCCGGTTGCCTTCACTAGCCCTTCATCACTTCCATTGAAAATCTGCCTGATTTCACTACAGGCTCTACCCCCAAGCAAAGAGAGAAGAGAGAGGCCCTGGCAAAGGGGAGGCGGGCTCTCCCCTTTCTCCCAAAGGGGCCGTGGCTGGTAGTGGCTGTGTTTGCCTACACCTGGGCACAGCTGCACCCCAGGGCCCCCCCCCACCATTCAGGGTCCCTCTTCCACTCCTAACTGTGCTGCTGTGGGTGCGCAGAGCGGCCTGTCCCCTCCCATCCTTCTCCTGCCCTTCCTGTAGGTGGGAGGACGCAGAGCGGTGAGCAAGGGCAGGGAAAGGGCCCCGAGATGTCACATGGGGAACCAGAGAACCCCCTGCCTGGTCAGGAAGTGATGGGTGCTATGAACAAACAAACACACAGATGAACAAGCTGGGATGCTGAGACCTAGACTTCAGAGAAGATCCACTCCCGGCCTTCCACGTCACCAGTGAAGGAAACGGAGGTCCAGACAGGATGCTCAAGGTCACACGGTGAATTATCTCTAAAATCCAGGCTGAATTCCAGCTGTCCCTGACAGCCATGGCCATAGGTGAGGGATGGGGTGAGAGAGAAGGGAGTTTGCAAGTAAAAAAAAAAAGCTTTTGAAATTCCATCTGGTTCTTTCCCTTCCTTTTTTTTTTTCTTTTGCTTTTTGGGTCACACCCAGCAATGCACAGGGGTTACTCCTGGCTCTGCATTCAGGAATTACCCCTGGTGGTGCTCGGGAGACCATATGGGATGCTGGGAATCAAACCCGGGTCAGCCACGTGCAAGGCAAATGCCCCACCCACCGTGCTATTGCTCCAGCCCCCCCTTCTTTTTATTAATTAATTAATTAATTAATTAATTTTGGCTTGTGGGTCACACCAAGCAATGCTCAGGGGTTACTCCTGACTCTGCATTCAGGAATTACTCCTGGTGGTGCTCGGGGGAGCATATGAAGCTCATGGGATAGAAGAGGTGGACTAGGTTGGCCACGTGTAAGGCAAACACCCTACCCACCGCTGTGCTATGGCACCAGTCCCAGGTTCTTGTCCTTCTTGAAAGATAGTCTGCAGGGACTGGAGCAATAGCACAGCGGGTAGTGTTTGTTCGCCTTGCACGCGGCCAGCCGGGGTTCGATTCCCAGCATCCCATAGGGTTCCCTGAGCACCGCCAGGAGTAATTCCTGAGTGCCGAGCCAGGAGTAACCCCTGAGCATCGCCGGGTGTGACCCAAAAAGAAAAGAAAAAGAGTTTTCTAGAAGCCACATTGCCCAGTACGAGTGGGCCGGGGCAGGGTCTATGCCACCCTCTTGGGAACCCCTCTGGCTCACCCCAGCAGAGGCCACTGGGGGCCGGCAGAGCCCCCCATGCTGGCACAGAGTCTCTGGGTGCAAAGGCCTGTGCCCACGGGGGCTGTAGATGGGTGGGGGCCGAGCTGTTGACAAGGATACTCTTGCGTGGCCAACCCAGCCCACACGCAGGGCCCGGCTGGAACCCGCCTCTGGCCGCCTTCCCCAGGCCCCACCATTCTTCCCAAGCCACCCCGCACGCCACCTCCGCTGCCCCCGGTGCCCGGCCGGCCCAGGGAAATAGCAGTCACCGTTTTTAGAGTCTGCAACAAGTCAGGCACAATTCCCCATTCTCTCGGCCCCGGTGACGGTGCCCGCCCTGGGAAGGGAGTCGTGCTGCCGGTTCACAGACCAGGAAACTGCCTGGGGCGGCCCCAACTCTCCCAGCAGGAAAGCCCGGGTTCTGTGTTTGACGGGAGAGGGGTGTTCCTGGAAACCCACCCCCCAACCTGCCTCATTTGGGCCGAGTCCCCAAGTTGGGATCTATCCTCCTCTTGTCCACTGCCCCCCCCCCCCCCGGCCCGGGTCCACGCCCAGGCCAGCATCTTTGCCATGTGGCCCTGCAGCAGGGTCTTGACTCAGAGGCCAGGCTGGCACTGCCAGGGCAACGCCTTCCACCTGTGCTGCCTCTGGGTGCCCCCACCCCCTCACTCCCCTCCCAATGTCCCCAGAAACCCCCTTCAGGCCAGCATCCATGCTGCCTGTCCCGGACAGCCTAGCTAACCTCTTGTTAGCTTGCACCCTGAGTCTCAGTTTGAAAACACAGATGTCCCCCAGCCCGGCAAGCCCCCCCACCCCACCCTCTCGCTCTGCTTCCCCCTCCACTCTGTCTCGCACACACAGACCCGGAGCTCTGACGTCATTCTTCCACTTCCCAGCCGTTTGACCTTGAACTCGCCCTTGGAACGTGCCGCCCTTGTCCTTCACAGGGACGACAAGGACCCTATCTGCAGCCTCCCCTTTACTGTAGATTAAAGAGGCTCATGGGGTCGAAACGGAGACCGCTACCCTCTTCCTGGAAAATGCCAGCCCAGCCCCATCCCCGTCCGTCCCGGGGCCCTGGCCCTGCCCCCAGCGCCTTTCTCCCTCCTCACACTCCTCGGCTCAGACTCCTTCCCTGATTTATTTTGGCTGTGGCGGCTTTTCTCGGCACTAGGATCTAAGCTCCAGGAGGATAGGGATTTTTTTTTTCCTTTTTCTTTCTCTCCAATCTGTCTCTGGGACCAGAAAGAAGGCTCGAAGGATGGGTGCACGCACACAAGCTTTGCTTGCGGGATGCCCAGGTTCAATCCCGGGCCCCCTACGGCCCCCCCACCCCCAGCCCTGCTTTAGAGCACCCATACAGAAGCACTGAGCTGCGAGTAGCCCCCGAGCATCAGTGGGCGTGCCCTCCCACTGCCCCGGGAAAAAAAATACAACAAAAAATCAGTTTGCATGGCTGTCTGCCCCGGGTCTAGATTCACCCTGGAGAGTGGGGCGGGGCATTCCACAGCTGGTGACTCGGAGGCACCCCGGTTTCACCAGGGGGCTAAAGCCCTGGCAGTGGGGTCTGGCCTGCCTTGAGCACCGAGGCTGGCCACTGTCCTCCCCTGGCCCCCACCGCCCACCTTCCCAGGAGCACCCCGCAGCCCATAGGGAGAAGCGCGGCCCAGGCTGCATCCTGCCCCGGGAGCCGGACCCCCTGACTTCCTTCCTCCCCCCGGGGACCAGCCCCGCTGCCAGGGCCCCTCCCGCACCCCCCCCCACACGACTGAGGTCGAGTCAGGGCAGGGCGGGAGACCTGGGACCAGTGCCCTCAGATCACCCCGTCCTGCCCAGCTGCCCGCCCTGCCCCTGGTGTGAGCCCCAGGCACGGAGCAGACACCTGGGGGCCAGGACTTGTGTCCCCTCTCCAGGGGGCCCCTGGAGGCAGCAGCAGGCTGGGCACTCCAGGGCCACCACCGCCAAGGGGACACACCTCCCCTTCCTAGCCTCTCTCCCAAAGCAGGACCCCTTCACAGAGCCCTGGGGGCTGTCCTGCCCCAATCACCTGCCCGGCCCACCTCCCCTCCAACCCCCCAGGGCCTTCTGGGCCTAGGGAGAAAAGGGGGCTCAGCATCACTCGGTGACACACGCCCCATGAGCGGATCTCACAAGGAAAGGGTCACTGCAGAGACGCGCCTGGTCCTGCCGAGACAGGAAGTGCTGTTCAGGTAGGGGCTCAACAAAGACTCCGCCGGGATCGGGGTCTGAGGAGGTCCCGAGGGGCCGGGGCCAGATGAGGACAGGAATTAAGATACTATGGCAGATTTGGTGGGTGTGGCATTTGGGGGAGGGCACCAGGCCCCAAATTCAGTCCGGGCCCATCCCTCCCCCAAGCACCACCCCATCTGACCCGGGATTATTGCTGGGTCTGGCCCTGGTAGCCCTTGAAGCCAAGTATGGCCCCAATAAAAAATAAATTAAAAACAAAACAAAACAGAAGCCCCAGAATCCCAAGTTTCCTGTTTTTGTTTTTGTTTTTTTTTGTTTTTTGGTTTTGGGCCACAGCTGGTGATGCTCAGGCGTTGCTCCTGGCTGTGCACTCAGGGATCACTCCCGGCAGTGCTCAGGGGACCATAGAGGATACCAGGGATTAAACCTGGGTTGGCTGCGTGCAAGGCAAGTGCCCTACCCGTTGTATCTCTCCAGCCCCAATCTTTGCTTTTTTGTTTGTCTGGGGGCCTCACCCAACAGTGCTCAGGGCTGACTCCTGGCTCTGTGCTCGGGGATCACTCCTGGCGGGACTTGGGGGACCATACGGGGTCCCAGGGAGCAAACCAGGTCAGCTACATGTGAGGCCAGCGCCCTACCCATTGCCCTCTCCCTCCAGCCCTGCCTTGCTTCCTTTTTGCCGGAGCACTCCTCACTCACTCCTCCCGGAGCTTGGCCTCGGAGGAGAGACTCCTGCTCAACTCCTGTCCACCTGGAGGAAGCGGAGGGCCTGGCCTGGCTCAGCCTGGAGTGGAAACCTGGCCGGCGCCTCCGAGACGCTGGGAAGGAAAGGAATTCTCCACGTCTGGGCGCCGCCCTGCAGAGCCCGCGGTGCCCGGGAGCCGGCTTGGGGAGGAAGTGACCTCTGCGGGGTAGAGGCTGAGTCACGGCCTCCCAGACGGTAGGGCCGGGGCAGAGCCAGCCTGAGAGAGCGGGAACCGCTGTGGGGGGCTGGTGCGTGGCGGGGGTGAGCCTAGGGCCTGCCACACACATGCCCATGCGGGCACTGTCCTTGGCTGCCCCGTGCTCCCCAGCCCTGCCCCCTGAGGTCTGGGCTCCCTTTCAGTGCCCGGGAGGGGAGCAGGGCAGGCGTTCGCCTGCTGCCCTCAGCACTGAGCAAGCTCTTAGAGAGTGGGGGGCAAGTCTGCCTGTTGCCCACCCCCGTTCATTTCCAGCACTGTCTGCCCACCCCCCACCCCCCCTAGCACTGCTGGTGCAGCCCTGGAGACCCGTAGAACTCCATCAGGCTGGCCCACCAGCCGGGCACTTCTGTGTTCTCAGACCCTAGTACTGGCTGAGAGCTGCTGGGAGTAGGCCCAGGGTCCCCGAAGCACAGTTTGGCGGGAGACCCCTTCCACAGCCCCGGCTCAGCAGCCGGCCAGCCCACACAGAAGGAAAAAAAAAAATTCTTCTGCTTTCCTTATTTCAGTAGAACAATGATTTCATGGGAGAGACGAAAGGAAGGCAAGGAGGAGAGAGGGTGGGCGTGCGGGGCCTGACCTAGGCAGGCCAGAGGAGGGTGGGGGGGTGCCTGATGCGAGGGAAGGCCCTGAAGACAGGAGTGTGCGGGGTGAGGTGCCGAGATGGGAACAACCTCGGGCTGCGGGCTGCGCGGCAGTCGCAGGTCACTGGCCCCGCATCCTTCTGAAGGGTCTTTCAGGGTCAGGAGGGATCGCCCGGGCCTGGACGGATTCTGATGCGGCAGGAAGAGCTGCAGGAAGTCATGTGACTGCGCCTTGAAAAGGTCTCCTGGCTGCGCCCCAGGAATGGAAGAGCAGGGCAGCAGGGCAGCAGAGCCCAGCAAGGGCAGCTGCGGTCACCTCGGGAGGCTGGGAGGTGCTGGGGGGAGGGGGGGTGTGACTCCGAAGAGGAGCCCCCCTGCTCCCCAATACCTGTGCTCTAGCTGGGAAGGTGGGGAGGGCCAGCCCCCTGCTCCAGCCGGGCTGGGCCCCAGCGCCAGCCGCCGGCCCGGCCCGAGCCCTCTGGCGGGGCAGCTGCTGACCTTGGGCTGCAAAGTCAAAGTGAGTCACTTCCTCCCAAGGGCCTCTCCCCCCACCACCCGGTGGGGGGGGAGGGGGGCGGCGGCTGCCAGCAGCTCCCTGCCCCCACCCGTCCGCCGGGCTGGTGCTGGCACGGACGCGCTCGGCATGCTAAATTCTCTCCAACGGCCGGCCGCCCCAGGCTCATCTGTCACCCGCTGCTGACTCAGCACTTCTGGGCCAGCCTCTTTCCTGTGCCCGCCCGGGAGGGGGAGGCTGGGGAAGGGGGTGGTACTCTTCCTCCCCTGCAGGATGGGGGTGGTGGAGGGGCACGGAGAACTGTGGGCCGGGCGCCTGGTCTCCATGACCGCGTGTGTGTGTGTGTGTGTGTGTGTGTGTATGCTCCCGTGCGCTCGTGTGCGCGCGTGACTAACCCGGTGTATTTGGTGTGTATTGACACACCAGGAAGAGCTAGCTCTCTGTGTCCTTGTGTCTGTCTTTTACATGTGTGTTTGTGTATGTGCCAGCCCGGTGGCTCTTTGCATGTATTTGTGGGTGTTTGTGCTGGCCTCTGCTGGGGGTTGGGGAAAGATGGGTGTGGCCTGTGCGTAAGTGTGTGTCTCTGTGTGTCTGAGAGAGAGAGAGACACACACACACACACACACACACACACACACACAGAGATGGGTCTGGCCACTTGTGCTTCCCTATCGCTCCTTTCCCTTCTGGTCCCAGCCTCCTTCCCCTTGTGTCTCCCCTCCCCTGGATCTCTGCTCCCTCCCCCCTTCTCTTCCTGAGTCCTCTAAACCCTGGGGCCCCCGGGCACCAGACACCTAGTTGGGTCTGGGACTGGGCTCTGCTGTCCGAAGGATCTCAGGGCCAGTCTGGGCTCTGCACACTGCCCTGCGTGCCTTTGGCTCAGACCCTCTGCATGGTTGGTTCCCCAAAGGCTCCCCTCCTGCAGAGCGGCTCTCAATGCTCCAGACAGCCTGAGTTCCTGCTGCAGCTTGGCCGAGCGGCTCCCACACGCAGAGCATGCGCCCAGGCTCAGGGGGGCGGTGGGCACGGGAGCCTTGGCCTGGGTGAGAACCGGGCAGGGAGCGAGTGCTCCGCAGCTGGAGTGAGAAACGCTGACGGCCTGTTCCACGGCAGGCAGCCGGCTGGGGTAGCCCAGGAAGCAAGAAAGGAAGTCGGAGGCCCTGGACTGTAGGCTGCCCCCGGCCCCTGCATTGCCTGACACCCCAATCCTGAGGGACGGGGTCAGCACAAGTCCTGTCCAACCTCGTCCCAGCCCGGAGTGTCCCGGGAGACAACTGACAGCCCTGGGAAGGGAATCCTGAGTCTCCCCTTGCTCCACCCATTTTGCAGTCAGGGAAAACGAAAGCTGGGGAAGTTCCGAGGGTCAGATCTGAGGTCACGGGGTTGGGAGGGACAGAGGGAAACTTCTGTGCCCCCCAGCACCCCCTGGATGCCCACTTCCCCCCCCATTGCCACCACCCATTCCCCAGCCAGGTCCAGGTACCAGTTCTTCCTGGAACCAGCTGAACCCCGCTGCCCAATTTATCTGCCCCCCAAGACCCCTCCCTGCGCTCCCTCTCACAGGAGAGGAGGGAGAGGGATAGTATTGATTGGGCACATTTACTGCACCCCTCAATCCCCCTCCTCAAAGAGCCCATGAGTCCCCCCACTGCCGTCCGGGTGGTAAAATCATTGTCATCCTCATAAAAATCGAATTCGGAATGTTCACAATATTCCAAGGGGCCTCTGGGTGCTGACTTACAAAGGGGCACGCAGCCCAGGTGGGGACTGGAAGGAGGAAAGAGGGACCCCCACACACCCCTCCCACATACCAATCCTCATGTTAGGAGGCCAGGGCTCTGTCGGGTGGGTCTTTGCATGTGTTTGTGGGTGTTTGTGCTGGGCTGGGTGGGGCCCATGCATGAGTGATGGAGGGTGTCTGCGTGTTCTGTGACTCTGCCCACTGGCCGGCTGAGGTAGGTGAGGTAGGTGTGGAGGGCACAGGGCCGGGTGGGCGGTGCCCAGACTTGCTTATGGGTTTCCCAGAATGGAGGGAGCCAACCAAGTGGATCCAGTAGGTAAGAGTAGAAAAAAGGGGGCCTTGTAGTGTGTGTGTGTGTGTGTGTGTGTGTGTGTGTGTGTGTGTGTGTGTGTGTGTGAGAGATCACTGGCCCTGGGGCTGACCGGCTCCTCTGTAGAAAAAAAGGGCCTTGGGGCTGGAGTGATAGCACAAGTGGGTAGGGCATTTGCCTTGCACGTGGCCAACCCAGGTTCGAATCCCAGCATCCCATATGGTCCCTTGAGCACCGCCAGGGGTAATTCCTGAGTGCATGAGCCAGGAGTGACCCCTGTGCATTGCCGGGTGTGACCCAAAAAGCAAAAAAAAAAAAGAAAAAGAAAAAGAAAAGAAAAAAGGGGCCTTGAGAGAGAGAGAGAGTGAGTGTGTGTCTTGTGTCTGTGTATCTGTGTGTGTGTGTGTGGTCACTGGCCTTAGGGCTGAGCAGCTCCTCTGTGAACTGGGTGAGGCGGCTCCCTGTTGCTTGCAGCCACACTCCATCCCCGCAGCCGCTGGCTACCACCGCCCTGGGCTGCCATTCCCAGGCTCAGGCCTGAGGACACTACCCCAGGCCCTGTTTCCAGCCCCCAAGCCCCGCAGACAATGGGCCTGGGTCCAGGGGTGCTTGGAGCTGGGACTCGGGAAAGCCACAGCCACAGAAGATCTGGGCACAGGATCGACTTCCTGCTCCTGGCTCCCAGCTCTGTGCCAGACCCCGGCGGGCGGAACCTCCTGCTGGCTGCAGCCCTGAGCCTGCCCGGGAGGCCCCCCCCCCAGTCATGGCCGCTGGGGAGGGGGTGAAAGGGACCGATAGGCATCGCTGGCCTCCCCGATTCCCAGGGCTCTCTGGGCTTGGGGACGGTGGTGGGGTGTGGCCGCTGCACGCAGGCATGCCCATTTCTGTCCAGACACAGCTGGGGCGGGCAGTGGGCGGCCGGAGTCTGCCCTTACATGGGGCTGCTGGGGCTCCGGTCGGTGAGTCACCACCCGCCGAGCCAGCTGAAACCCGCCCCACCCTTTCTGCTACCCACAAAAGCCCCTGAACGCAGCACGCCTAACACGGAAACGCAAGGAGAGAGACATTTCCAGAGGCTGGCGGGTAACAACGGGGAAATAAACAGCGGACCACGTGACGGTGCTTGCCTACTTAACCAGCCCGGGAAGCACGGCTGCTCCCAGCTTTCCCGATCCGATTAACTCTTTATGGATTCTCCAAATTGTATTCTTTGTTTTTTTTTTTATTAGGTGGAGGGTGGGGCACTCCCAGTGATGCTCAGGGGTCATTCCTGGTTCTGCACTCAGGAATTACTCCTGGCCGTGCTTTAGGGGACCATATGGGATGGCGGGAATCAGGGATCCAAGCCTGGTTGCTTGAGTAGAAGCCCTACCTGCTGGACTATCGCTCTGGCCCCACCTATATTGCATTCTTTGGGGGTTTGTGTTTGTTTGCTGCTACCCTTGGTGATGCTGAGAGACCACGAAGAGTCAAAGCTGACACTCCTGCATGCAAAGCACAAAGCCAAGGCCCAGGGAACAATCCGGTAGGCAGGGTGCTTGCTTTGATTGAACCAACATAGATTCGATCCCGGCACCGCCCATGGTCTCCTGAGCCCCGCCAGGTGTGGTCTCTGAGTGCAGAGGCAGACGAAATCCTGAGCGCCACTGAGTGTGACCTCCAACAGAAATAAAGAACCACACACTCTCCAGCCCTCTGAACCAGCCCCTGGCGCTATGTCTTGCAGCAGAAAGGAGCCATGCACTATGAACCTGGTGGGCTTCCTAGGGTGGGGTCCTGGCCTGGAGATCTGAGGCCCTGGGGGTGCAGAGGGAGAAGTCTGACGGCTAGCGGGTGAAGGGGAATGGAGATATCCTCCAGGACAGGCATCAGCTGGGGGCTGGGTTTTGTTGTTTTTTTTTTTTTTTTTTTGCTTTTCGGTCACACCTAGCAATGCACAAGGGTTACCTCCTGGCTCTGCACTCAGGAGTTACTCCTGGCAGTGCTCAGGGGACCATATGGGATGCTGGGAATCGAACCCAGGTCAGCCGAGTGCAAGGCAAACGCCCTACCCGCTGTGCTATTGCTCCAGCCCCTGGGGGTTGTATTTTGAGGCCGGCACCGGGTGGAAGAGCGGGTCTGGAAACTCTCAAGGTTCGAGTCCAGCTCTCCGGCCCAGAGACCCCGGCCCAGAGTCAGCGCCCCTCGAGCACGGTGGAGTCCATCAGTGAATGAGATTCGGTCGTGGGGCGTGAGAACCTCCAAGTGCTTTGCAGCCAGGAGTCAAGAAGTAAAAAGAATGGAGGGCTGGGAGTGGCTCAGCGTAGAATGGGAGCCTCCACCCTGTGGGTTCAACCCTGGCCCCGCAGAAACAAAAAGAACAGAGCGGGAAGATGTCAGAGGAGGTCGCTGCTGGTGGAAGGCATGCAGACTTTCGCCAAACCTTTGTTTCCGCGTGCAACCCCTCCCCTGGGTAACAGCTGAGCCGTGTTTCCGCAGGAAGCATTCCTGCGGGAGAGAATGCACGCCTCTGCATGCTTCCCAGCCTGCACTCAGGAAAACCAAAGTGTGAGTGTCCTGGCAGCCCAAGTCCAGACGCCCCCACCCCACCCCATGAGCCTCAGTGGGGGGTGGGGGGATGACAAGTGGCCTCCACCATCACCAGGTATCACCAGGGAGATACCTCCTCGGCCACCCACACTCGGGGGAAGTGCCTCGTTTGCATCAGGGTGGTAATGTCCTCTGTGATCACCTACGGGTTACAGACGTCACATCCTGCCAGCCCCACGGGGCAGCTCTCAAGGTGCCCAGCATGGGAGATGGGCCCTGCTACCCGACTGATTTACTCAGGGAGCCGTGGACTCTGGCTGGAGTGAGAAATTGCTCTTTGCAGGAGAGGAAAGTCCATCCTCACCTCGGCACAGGTATTCCGGGTGTGTCACCTCCCCCCGCAGAAAAGAATTTCAGGACACAGCAAAATAGTTGACGAAGATGACATTGACTGAGGCCAGAGCCATCATACAGCAGGTAGGGTGTTTGCCTTGCACACAGTTGACCCGGGTTCGACCCCCAGCATATGGTCCCCTGAGCAGTACCAGGAGTGACTCCTGAGTGCAGAGGCGGAAGTAAACCCTGAGCATCACTGGGTCTGGCCCCACCAAAAAAAAAATGATGAAATTTACTTAGAAAGACGTGCGGGGAGAGAAAGAGAAATACGTGTTCAAGAGAGAACACAGGTTTCTCTAGAGTGGAACAAGCAATCAAGCACTGACAAGTGTTCAAGAGAGATGACAGGCTGGAGGGAGGGAGCAGAGTGTTTGAGGGAGTCCATGGCTGAGAGAGCAAGCAGCAAGCGAGATACAGGAGAGAGTATATGGGTGTAACTGGGCAAATACCAAACGGCTTTCAGGAGAAGTTTTTTGTTGTTGTTGTTTGGTTTTGGGGTTTTATTTTGGGTCACACCCGGCCATGCACAGGGTTTACTCCTGGTTCATGCACTCAGGAATTACTCCTGGCCGTGCTCGGGAGATGATATGGGATGATGCTGGGAATCGAACCAGGGTTGGCCGCATGCAAGGCAAATGCCCTACCCACTGTGCTATCACTCCAGTCCCCTCAGGAGAAGTTTTTATACCACCCTCCCCTGGGCGGGCCTTGGCGGTCTGCATCTGAGTGATGTCCGCTTCTCTCCTCTCCAAAGAGCCCAGGGTTTGCATGTTGAGGGGAGGTGGTCTTTATACCCTTGGGCCATCTCTTCTTACTTTTTTTTTGTACTTGCCCACAGCACATCCTCAGGCACCCCCCACCCCACCTGTCAACAACACTAGCACCCAGCAGAGGTGACCTGACCCCTGACCTCCCTAGCAGAAGGTCAGCAGGCCCTGGCCAGATCCTGATCTGAGTGTCCTGTTGCTGTCCCCCTCCTTCGTGTCAGTGGGTTTCTGGGCATGAAGTGCTGAGCTCAGCTTTCTTTTTCTTTTTGTGGCTTTTTGGGTCACATCGGCTATGCTCAGGGGTTACTCCTGTCTCTGCACTCAAGAATCACTCCTGGGCTGCTGAGATGTGACCCCGGGGGCTGCACGAGCGTGAATCCAGACCCAGCTGAACCAACTTCAACATGGGCAGCTCCTTGCAGACTGTCTCCAGCCAGAGAACTAAGCCGAGACCCCATGCCCGCCCAGGAGGGGAAAGGTATTTCTCTCTCTCGCCTGTCCCTTCCCGGGGATGAAGGGAAGGGTGTGGGGATGCCATCTTATGACGACCACAGATGGGGTTTACAAGCTTGCAATGATCCAATATCTGGAAGAAATCTCCCTGGACTTAGTTGTTAAAGTACAGAAATCCAAAACCACGCGGCCGTGGACCTCATTTCTCTTCACAACAGGTCTGACTCTAGTGGGGTGTTCCTAACAATAATGGTGAGGATTGTGTTGAAATATTGACTGTAACCAAAGTAAATAGAAAGTAAAGTGAAATTATCAGTTACAAGGCGGGGGTGTGTGTGGGGGGGTGTGGGGGGGGGCGGGATGGGAGGTGTACTGTGTTGGTTTTTTTTTTTTGTCTTCGGTGGTGGGATATGGGCACTGGTGAAGGGATGGTTGTTTCAGCATTGTATGACTAAGACTTAAGCCTGAAAGCATTGTAATTTTCCACATGGTGATTGAATAAAATAAAATTAAAAAAAAAAAAAAGAGGGGGCTGGAGTGATAGCACAGCGGGTAGGGCGTTTGCCTTGCACGCGGCCGACCCAGGTTCAAATCCCAGCATCCCATATGGTCCCCTGAGCACCGCCAGGGGTGATTCCTGAGTGCATGAGCCAGGAGTGACCCCTGTGCATTGCTGGGTGTGACCCAAAAAGCAAAAAAAAAAAAAAAAGAAAAAAAAAAAGAATCACTCCTGGCGGTGCTCAGGGGACCATCTGGGATGCCCGGGACGGAACGAGGCAAACGCCCTGCCCACTGTACTATCGCTCTGGCCCCTGGGCTCAGCTTTCAAGCGACCACCGTGTAGAGGAGGTGGCCCGCTAGGTGAGCCGGAAAGGTGGGTATAGGGCTGGGACAGGCTTTCCTGGGCTGCCTTCCACTCCCACTTTCCCTGCTTGGCACTCTCCCCACTCTCTCCCTGCCTCCCAGCCCACCCACCCTGCACTGGAACGGGCCAAGAAAAAAAATCACAAAAGCTAGAACTCCGGGCTCTGCCGCAGAGCAGAAGCCCCCTGTGGCCCCCATTGAGGTGAGTCCCCAAGTGTCATTTTGCAAATCAGGTCTCCCACCTGGGTGAACTCCCCCAGCCAGGCGCAAGGACTAATCACCAGATTTGCTAGGTCTTCCTGGTGGCGGTGGCGCTCACTTCCAGAGGCTGGCTCAGCCCGCCAGGCCAGCCGGGCTGGAGTGAACCCCTGGCCGGCCCCTCCCAGATGTCGCCCTCTGGGCTTCTTTCCTTTCACTGTCTGCTGGCTCTCATGCCTTTGCTTCTCAATCTGCTTCTTTCCTCCCAAGACCCGAGTCCCGCCACCCCGTGTGGCCCTTTTCTCAAGGTGGGGGCCCAAGTGGCAGCCCCTGGACAACATCCACATAGCCAGGCCTCGGTTCCTCGAGGGTCCATGCATATTCCTCCAGTGCATTCCGTGCCAGGCTCTGGGCGAGGTGCCTGCATGCTCAGCTTCTCAAGACACACTGGGTCTGAGCAGAGTTCCCAGCCTGACGCAGAGCACTGCAGAGGCCCACATGGAGAGAAGGAATAGTCACTCAAGAAACGTAGCCCCTCGGGGGAGAGACAGTACACTGGTGGGTAAGGCACTGGCCTTGCAGGCACCAGACCTGGGTTTGATTCCCAGAATCCCATAGGATCCCCCAACCCCAAGCACTGCTAGGAGGGAAGAGCCAGGAGTGACCCCTGAGCATCGCTCGGTATGACTCTCCTCCCCACCCCCCCAAAAAAAAAAACAGAGAGAGAAAGGAAATGCAGCCCCTTATAAATTTTTAGGGGGCCCACGAAATAGTACAGCAGGAAGGAGCTTGCCCTGCACTTGGCTGAGCCGGGTTAAATCCCCAGTGCTTTGTATGGTTCTCTGAGCATTGCCAGGAGTGACCCCTGAGTGCAGAGCCAAAGAAGTCCTGAACACCACCGGGTGTGACCCCAAAATGAGCAGACAAATAAGATGTAAAATAATAATAAATTTTAAAAGAAACATAACCCCTAGATCTGGCCCCTTAAACTTTTCCTACTTGCTATCTCTCCAATCTATACATAATTTAAAATTCACAAAACTGCATGGGCCGGAGCTATAGCACAGCAGGTAGGGTGTTTGCCTTGCATGCCACCGACCTGGGTTTGATTCCTCCTTCGCTCTCTGAGAACCTGGCAAGCTACCGAGAGTATCCCGCCTGCACGGCAGAGCCTGGCAAGCTACCCGTGGCATACTCGATATGCCAAAAACAGTAACAACACGTCTCACAATGGAGACGTTACTGTTGCCCACTCGAGCAAATTGATGAACAACTGGAGGACAGTGCTACAGTGACAGTGCTACATGGGCCAGAGAGATAGTGCAACAGTTAAGGCGCTTGCTTTGCAAGTGGTCAACCCGGGTTCTGTTTAATCCCTAGCACCCCACATAGTCCCCCTGACGTAGACAGGTAGATTAGGGAAGGGCCCCCCTCACCCTCCCCACCCCCAACATATCATGGCAGTGAAGTTTCTGGGTGGCTGACCCACCTTGTGGATACAGAAAGGAAAAACCTGACAAGACCTTCCCCTGCAGCCAGAAGGACCCTGAGGAGACTGACCCCTCCCCACAGAAAGGACCTGAAGGGAAATCCTTGAGAACCTCAACTCAATTCCTTCCTTTAACCTGATTAAGCCTCAAGGCCAGCCCAGATCCAAGAGAACTGAACCCACCCTCTACAAAGGTCAAGAAAAAGAGTTTTGAAGAAGACCACTCCCAACTCTAACCCCTTGGCAACAACCCTAGCAACCGCCTCTTACCTAGCTAGAAAGCCCCACGTAGGACTGCTTGGGAGAAACCCTATAAAAGTCACTCTGGACAGAGGAAGGGCACGCATATGCTGCCTGAGCCCATGTGCTGCTTTTGCCCCCATGGCTGAGCACACATGTCGCCCGCCTCTCCCCCTGCCCCTTTGAGATGTGTACTTTCATGCTTCCCTATCTAATCCTGGGTGTGTAGCGGCTCTGTCTTCCGAGAAGCCCATGTTCTCTTTTGAGCACGTTACTTTCTCTCTTTCACTTTCCCTCACTCCTTCCCCTTCCTAAAAGCCTCCAAATAAAGTCTTTTCTACTTCACTGCTCGTCTTCTCCTGAAATTCTTTCTGCAAGGCAGGATAAGATCCCCGTGACCCTGGAGAAGGCCTCAGGCTGACTTTCCTCTCCTGCAAAGAGCAATTCCTCGCTCTAACCTGAGTCCATGATAGCTCCCCCAAGAAATCAGGTGGTGGGGATCAACTCTCATGCCGAGAAGACCAAGTGGACGTCAGGGGTGGCTTGATAGCCACCTCAGGGGGCTGGCAGGGCTCTGACCAGGGCCGTGCAGGGGCTCATGGCAGACTTTCCCAGTCCAGTCTACCTCCTAGTCCTGGAGTGGCAGAAGGGGGTCTGGAGAAAGTGCCCATCTCTCTGCTCTCCGCTTCACATAAACCGCAGTGGAGAACACCTATTTCACCCTGAACAAAATAAACAACCCCCCGCCATAAAACTGTTATGTATAATATACTGACATTTTACTTTCTTTCATTCATCCATTTACATCTGTGGTGTCAGGAAATCACGCCCAGCACTTCAAACATCAAAAGCATGAACCCCACAACTGAGCCACATTCTCCTATTTTTGTTTTTGTTTTTTGAGTGGGGGGGGTCACACCCAGCAGTGCCAGGGATTGAACCTGGGCATCCCACATGCAGAGCTTGTGACCCAGACCTTTGAACTGCTCCTGGACACCATGTACTTTTCTATCTGTTTGCAGTCCCAGGATTAAACCCAGGCCTCATGCATGTCTAACCCATCTAAAAAAAAAAAAAAAAAAAAACTGCAAGCAGGGACCAGAAAGATAGTCCAATGGGGAAGGCTCTTGCCTTGCACGTGCCACACCCAAGTTTGATCCCGGGCATCCTATTTGGTCCCCCAAGCACTGCCAAGAGTGACTCCTGAGCAGAGCCAGGACTAAGCCTTGAGCACTGCTGGGTGTGGCTCCAAACAAATAAACAAAGTGCTATGCTCAACAGCCTCAAATCAAACTATGTGGCTGCAGAGGCTCTATACTAAAACAGTGCTGGTGCCAATTTGAATTAGGTAGTGAGGGGCTGGAGCGATAGCACAGCGGGTAGGGGCATTTGCCTTGCACGCAATCAACCTGGGTTCGATCCCCAGCACCCCCCTGGTACCCCGAGCACTGCCAGGAGTAATTCCTGAGTGCAGAGCCAGGATTAGCCCCTGAGCACCACTGGGTGTGACCCAAAAAGCAAAAAAAAAAAAAAAAAAATAGGTAGGGAAGGAGAGGAGAGGAAGAAGTCTGCGTGTGTGGTTTGCCAGTTCCTGGGAGCGAGTCCAGGATCTCACATGTGCAAAGCATGTGCCCTACCACTGAACCACATCCCTGGGTCAATATTTTCCCCTTTCTAATTTGCATATTTCCACATGGTCCAAATTTGTGTGTGTGTGTGATGGGGATGTCTTGGTTTTGTAACTAAACTTCTTGAGAATGTAGTTGCTGAGAAATGAACTTTTCACGGCCCGAGAGTCAGCTGGCCGGCCCTCCCGCCCCCGTCTTCTCCCCTCCCTCCCACACCCAGCCTTGTCTGCCCTTTCAGACTCCCGGGCCGGCTTGCAGGCTCCAAAGCCCCTATAAACCTCATTTCCTAATCTCGCCCTAATCCTTGCTTCCCGGGGCCAGCTGCTGTCTGCTCCTGGGGGAGGTGGCCACGGGCGCTCAGGTGTATCCCCTTGGTGAGGAGAGATGCACCCATGATCCCTGGCTGCTCAGGTCCGAGAGCAGGAACTCATGGTTCTCTGCTCTGTTCTGGACCCATCCATCGCAGCCAAAGCATTCACCAACGGGTGGGTGGGACTCCAGAGAGGGTTGTCTAATAGCTTCACTTTTGGTCACGTGGTGCCAGGGATCAAACTCAGGGTCCCACACAAGCAAGGCTAGTGCTCTACTGCCAATCCCCATCGGTGCCTCTAAGGACTTCACTTCGCAGGTGTCAACAGTCCATGGTAGGTCAAACCTTGGCTGCCCGCTTCTCTCCAAACACCAGCTCTTTATTTTTTATTTTTATTATTTTCTATAATAATCTTTGGGGAACTTTGGGGATCACACCTGGTGGTGCTCAGGGATTAGTCCTGGCTCTGCACTCAGGAATTGCTCTCCTGGTGTTGCTCGAGGAAACCATGTGGGTTGCCAGGGATCGAACCCCAGTCAGCTGCGTGCAAGACACATTGTCCTCCCCTGCTGTACTATCCCTCCCGCCCCACCAGCTCTTTAAACTTTTCAGATGCTGAAAGTTCACGCAGGTTAGCTGCTCAGGAGTGGAATTCCAATTCAGTCAGGGGAGTTGCCTTCTACCTGGTGTTCCTCAGCCTAGAGGCGCATTGCAGTCACCTGGGGAGGTCTAGAAGCGCCTCACAGCTCGAGGCTGTGCCAGAGGCTCAGGTTTATTTTAGCTGGGGTGGGGAGTAAGCCCGGAGCCCTGAGAGCTTGGTATTCCCTGGTTTATCAACACACTGCTTGGTTGAGAACACATACTGAATGGAATGGGGTTGTAGTTGAGAGTATGAGTGTGTGTGTGTGTGTGTGTGTGTGTGTGTGTGTGTGTGTGTGTGTGTGTACATTGGGGTGGGGAGTGTACATGCCTGAAGGTTGAATTTCCCTCCCCACCCCGAGCATAGCCGAAGACCTCTGGAACCCAGCCACAGCCATGCTCAAGGCCCCTCTCCACTTGTTCGGACGAGCCTCACGCATGAAGGAACCAGCAGAGGAACCCAGGTGTGAGGAACCAGGGCTGAGATCTCCAAGCCTGCTTGGATCAGGACTGGGCTTCTTCCTCCCAGATCCCCCATTTTCCAGTAGCTTGGCAGCCACACCCACACACTGCCCCCAGTGCTGTGTAATCCCATCAACGGTCAAGACCCAGAGACTATAAAACAACGCTCCTGGAACTCTTATAGCCTAGTTCTCCCTCTTACAGAACCTGGGAAGGTACCAAGAGCATCCTGCCCACACGGCAGAGCCTCGCAAGCTGTCTGTGGCGTATTCGATATGCTAAATACAGTAACAATGATGGGTCTCATTCCCCTGACCCTGAAAGAGCCTCCAATGTGGCACCCCTGAGAAGAACGAGTAAAGAGAGGCTGCTAAAATTTCAGGGCTAGAATAAATGGAGACATTACTGGCACCTGCTCAAGTAAATCAATGATCGATGGGATGACAGTGATACAGTGATCGATCTCTCTCTCTCTCTCTCTATATATATATATATATATACATATATATACACATATATACAAATATATGCCAAGTTGGCTTTCCTAATTTCCTAATCCAATACACAGACTAATGCGACTGCTCGGTTACCAGCAAATCAGATCACTGACAGCAGAAAAAGAGAAGGAAAAAGATTTAGGACCCAGAGAATGACCCGGTGGCTGACAGTGCTTGGCTGGCAAGAACGAGACATTGCACTTCAAACCCAGGGAGCTGGCTCAAAGCACTGGAGCCCTGGACTCAGTCTCTGCACCAGGATGGTCCCAAACTCTGTGCCAGGAGGAGCCCATCAGGTGTGGCCCATAAAGATAGAGTAAGTAAAGCTAAAGGGGGCTCTATGGGGACTAATTTGAGCATGGGAATAAATCATGAGAGTCACAGATGATAACCCAAAGAACAAAATAAGAATCTATTCCTGGTGGTGGGGCTGGAGCGATAGCACAGCGGGTAGGGTATTTGCCTTGCACGCAGCCGACCCAGGTTCAATTCCCAGCATCCCATATGGTCCCCTGAGCACCGCCGGAAGTAATTCCTGAGTGCAGTAATTCCTGTGCATCGCTGGGTGTGACCCATAAAGCAAACAACAAACAAACAAAGAATCTATTCCTGGTGGAAAGATACTACAGCAGGTAAGGCACTTGCCTTGCATGCAGTCAGCCCCAGTTCTGTTCCCAGCATCCCACAGGGGTCCTTGAGTCCAATGCCTGTGCACGACCAGGTGTGGCCCAAACCCACCCCCCACTGCCCACCGCCCCGCCCCCCCAAAAAAATCCATTCATGGGCCTGGGAGATGGTTCAAATGAGCTGCTCTAGTCTGGCCTCCAACATGGGGGGACCTACATCCCCCGCCCGCACCCCTCACACAGTCTCTGGGAGTGACGAGAAAGCAGGGTGCAGGCACAAAACCCTTTCCCCCGAAGAACCCATTCCTGCGTTCTGATTATTCTTCCTTAACCAAGGATGTGTGAAGAAAAACTGTAGAAAAGGGATGGAATTGGAAAATCACCATTTCCCAATTGCGCTCACACTGTTTTAGGTAAGAGTCGGAACCAGATGCTACATCTAGAGGAGAATCAGAGATGAGCGCGTGACTGCCGGAGAGAGGAGAAAGTGGATCTCGCTCTCTGGGCGGGGCTCGAGGCCAGCTGGGCCGGCTGGACGTGGCCTGAGAGCAGATGACAGAATGTGTCGGTACCCACCTTCTGATGCGGGTCAGGGTCACGGCCCTGTGGCTGCTCCAGGGTACTGTCCTTTGGACATACCAGAGTGCTCAGGGATAAAGGGATGTGGCCAGCATTTGGTTTTTGTCTGTTTGTTTGTTTTTGCTTTTTGGGTCACACCCAGCAATGCACAGGGGTTACTGGGTGCTCATGTACTCAGAAGTTACTCCTGGCGGTGCTTGGGGGACGAGATGGGATGCTGGGAATCCATCCTGGGTCAGCTGCATGCAAGGCAAACGCCCTACCTGCTGTGCTATCACTCCAGCCCCCAAATTTTGTAGTTTTAAAAATAAATAAAATAGGGGGCTGGATACAGCAAGGAGGGCATTTGTCTTGCACGCGGCCGAACTGGGTTCAATCCCCGGCATCCCTTATGGTCCCCCGAGCACCACCACGAGTGATTCCTGAGGGCAGAGCCAGGATTAACCCCTGAGCATCACTGGCTGTGACCCCCCAAAAAAGCAAAAAAATAAAAATAAAATAATAATATATACTATATAATTTATTACACTATATCATTTAGCAATTCTTCCTGGAGCCTGTAGGGACCCATAAGGAGGATTAGAGGCCATCCCAAAAGCCTCCGTCCCTCTCGAAGAACCCGGCAAGCACTGAGGATATCCTGCTCGCTCACACGGCAGAGTCTGGCAAGCTACCCGTGACGTATTGGATATGCCAAAAACAGTAACAGTAACAAGGTGTTCTTCATGTTCCTGGAGTGAACAGATACCATTGGGCTATACTAGCACACAACAGGGACAAATGAAGACGTTACTGGTGCCCGCTTGAGCAATCGATGAACAGCGGATGACAGTGCCAGTGACAGAGACAATTTATTGTAAAATAAATATAAATACGAGTGTGTGTGCCTCTGTGTACACACACAAGCAAGTACCTATGTGCATATAGTAGAAATATATATGTGAGGGAAAAGGAGATTGATAAAATAAAAACATGATATTAAAGGGTTTTTGTTGTTGTTGTTTTTTTTTTTTTGCTTTTTGGGTCACACTCGGCAATGCACAGAGGTTGCTCCTGGCTCTGCACTCAGGAATTACCCCTGGCTTTGCTCAGGGGACCGTATGGGATGCTGGGAATCAAATCCAGGTCGACTGAGTGCAAGGCAAACATCCTACCCGCTGTGCTATTGCTAAAGGTTTTTGTCTTGGCTTGGTGGACCCACACTGGCGATGCTCAGGGCTTCCTCCTGGCTCTACACTAGAAATTACTCCTGGGGTGCTGGGGGGGACCTTATGGGGTGCTAGGGATCAAACCCAGGTCAGTCGCTTGCATGGAAAGCGCCCTACCCACTGGACTCTCTCTCTCCAGCCCCACAATGTTAAGTGTTTAACATTTCTTTTGGGGCAGTGGAGAGGGGCCTTGAGCATGGCTGTGGCTAGGCTCCAGAGGACTTCGGCCGCAGAAGCGCTGCTCGGGGGCAGCGAGTGAAGCTGGAGCCCATCCCCTCCGAGGGGCCTCGGGGAAGACAGCCAGGCACACTGGCAAGAGACTGCATCGCTCTCTTCCAGGAGCTTGGTTTTAAGTCTCTGGGTGTGGGCCGTTGGTGGGATTACACAGCGCCAGGGGCAGTCCCTGGGTATGACTGCCTAGCTACTGGAAAATGGGAAATCTGGGCGGAAGAGGCCCAGTCCCGATCCGTTTGGATGAGCCTCACGCATGAAGGTACCGGCAGAGGAACCCAGGTGTGTGGGACCTGGGGCTGAGACCTCCAAGCCTGCTTGGATTGGTACTGGGTCTCATAACAATGCTGGGTCTCATTCCCCTGACCCTGAAAGAGCCTCCAATGTGGCACTGTTGGGAAGGATGAGTAAAGAGAGGCTTCTAAAATCTCAGGGCTAGGACGAATGGAGACGTTACTGAGACCGCTTGAGAAATTCGATGATCAACAGGATGTTGATGATGATGATGATGATGATGATTTGGGGCAGTGGGGCATGGTTTGAGTCATATCTGGGAGTGCTCAGGGGCTAACTCCTGCCTCTGTGCTCAGGACTGACCCCTGGTGGTCCTCGGAACCATATGTGGTGCTCGAGATTAGAACTGGGGTGGACAGGATATGAGGCCAGCACCTTAAACCCTGTCCTCTCTCTCTCTGTGGCTCCTGGACACTCCCTAGGCTGCTCCATCTCTGTGGGGTGACTGACTGCAACCGGGGAGGCCTGAGCGGGGGGATAACCAGCAGCAAGCAGTCTGGAGCATACAGGTGAGCACAGAGAAGAACTCCCACCAGAAAGGCGGCAAAGGGCAGATGGAATTACGGGTGCCACTCTGGGCCAGGTGGATGGAATCTGATACTGTCTTAGAGTGAAACCTTGTCCTTTGAGCATATCTCACGCTTGACACAAGGCAGGAAGTGAGCGGGGCAAAGCCAGGCCTGCAGCACAGAGCACTCGGGTCCTCCTGCCTGCCCCAGCCCCCCGGAGGCTGGAGACGGGGAAAAAGCAGGTTCCATTCAGACCAACAGAGACCTGAGTGAGTGGGAGCAGGAGCGGGGACCCTGACCTTGCAGTGGGGGAGTCCTTTGGAGTGTGTGTGTGGGAGGGTTGGGGGGCAGGGCCTTAGGAGGTTCTAGACTCACTAAAGTGGGGAGTGGGAGTGATCCTGGGGGTGGGGCCTCAGGGGGGGGCATTCTTGTGGCCCTGTGGGAGCTGACAGCCCTGTGCCACAGGCCGCAGGCATCCAGGCTGGTGGGCAGCTGCCAGCCCACCTTCTTCCCGCCCACCACCTCTCTGATCCCAGGCCTGCTGGGTTCCATCAGCACCTGCTGTGGGCTCCAGGAGGTGGGGAAGGACAGCCCCTGGGCCCTCCCCCCAGGCTAGAGTTCAGGGTGGAGCAAACAGGCCAGGCTGTTTGATGGGGGCTCCCAGGGCAAGCTCCCGGCCCCAGCCTGGGGCGAGCGAGGGAGCTTCTCTGTGGCTGTGGGCTTCCTTTTTTCCAGATGACTCACTCCCTGGTGTGGGCCCATGCCCCGGGCTCCGGGCTGGGGCTCTGCAGTCAGAGCAGGAAGCCCCGCCTGGGGCGCGTGTCTAGCCCAACAAATGCCTGGTAAGGAGGTGAGGCTGAGCCGTCTCCGCTGATGGCTGGCTAGGGAAGGGCTTTGCCAAGCATTCCCGCTGGCACCGCTGGCCCAGCGCTGCAGCCCGGCCGGCCCTCTGACCCCTGAGGCCTGAACATCTTCCCATGGGGCCAGCCCATCTCTTCTGGTCTCTTCTCCTGGCACTGGCGTTATGGGCACCATGTGGGCACGCTGCCCTGCGGCACCAGGAAGGGGGGTTCTGCTTTGGGGAGGCTGGTTGCCATGGCAACTGAGAGGTTTTTTTTTTTTTTTTTTTGGGGGGGGGGAAGTGCAGGTGAAGCCTTGGACCCAGAGGTTTGGGGTGGGGAGTTGCTCCCTGCACTGACACTCTGCACTGGGGTCCGTGTAGCCAGGTGATGAGAAGAGCCTCACCGCGGCCCCCCAGGAGGCGGGGCTGGGTGTGACCGTGTGTGTGTGTGTTTGAGGCATCTCAGGAGCTCTTGTCCCTGCTTATAAAGTGGGGGGTCCCCTGCAGCGGCTGGTGGCAGTGCCCATGTCCTCACCTGATCACTTGGTTCCACTACCTAAGTGGCCCCAAGCCACTTCCCCCAGGGACCCCCTTCCCTCCCTCCAACACACAGCCTCACAGTCCCCCAGGCTCTCTGTTTTATTTTGGGGGTTTCCCAGCAGCACTCAGGGCTTCTGCTCTCAGAGATCATGCCTCCTGGGCTCAGGGGACCACACGGGGTGCCGGGAATGGGAGCTGGGTCGGATGCGTGCAAGGCCAGAGCCTTACTGTACCATAACCCGCCATGCTCTCTCTCCAGCCCCCACCTGGCTTCCTGCCTGCAGTGTGGACCTCAGTAGCTGTGTACTGATCTCACTCCACATGGGCGATCCGCCTCAGACACACCCCCCCTACGCAGGGGATAGCCCCTCCACCTCTATCTAGGGCTCTGCGCTCCCCGGGACCCCTCGCCCTCCTCCTTGGGTGCCCCCCACAGCTGCCAGGGCAGTAGGCAGCAACAGACATGCCTCTGGGCCCCCTTCCCACCAGGGCTGCTTCCTTTCATTGTTTCCCTTTGGGGGGGTCTTTGGGCCACACCTGGTGGTGCTCAGGGCTTACTCCTGGCTCTGCACTCAGGGATCACTCGTGTTGGGGCTTGTGGGAGGTGGGGGGCACAAGGGATGCCGAGGATTGAACCCAGTCTGGCCACATGCAAGGCAAACACCCAACCCGCTGTACTATCTCTCCAACGCCCCTTTGTAAAAATCTGCTTGTCTGTTTGGGGCCACACCCAGCAGTGCTCAGGGATCATTGTAGGTGCAGAGGGGCCGGAATCAAACCTGTGTCAGCTCTGTCCAAGGTCAGCTCCCTGCCCGCTGTAATCTCTCTAGCCTGGGTCTGTTTTCTTGTCTCCCTGCCCGCTGTAGTTTCTCTAGCCCTGGGTCTGTTTTCTTGTTGCGGCTGGGGGAGTGGGTGGTCAGGGGGCCACCCGGGCACTGATGAAGGGCTGCTTCTGGCTCTATGCCCAGGAGTGAGCCCTGCCACCCTCCTGGGACCGTAGGTGGTGCTGGGGATTCGAACCAGGGTCGTAGCTGCCCCTGCAGCATACAAGCGCTTCCCCTCTGTGCGATCCCTCTGGCTCACGTTCTCTCATTTTCTGGGGGAGATCTCCCAGACAGTGCTCTGGAGTCATGGGGGGCCACTCGGGTGACACTCAGTCAAACAAGCCTGAGAATGTGGGACTCCCCCCAGGAGTGCTCAGAGGACCACAGGGGTCCAGTGTCCAGTCCCTGCCCCCCTGCTTGAGCACTGAGCCATATCCCAGGTCCAGGAGGCCCGCTGAGCACGAAATTCAGGGCAGAGCTGGGGGAGCCCAGGCATGTGGCAAAACACGTGAACCTTTAAGATAGTCATCATAGGGGAATGCAAGACCCTGAAAGACCGAAGCACTTTTCCAATTTTATTTGGGGTTGCTCTGGGGACAGGTGGCAGGTGGAACCCAATCTCCTCTGTCTCTCTCTGTCTCTCTGTCTCTGTCTCTGTCTCTCTCTCTCTTTTTCTTTTTTTTGGTTTTTGGGTCATACCTGGTGATGCTCAGGTGTTACTCCTGGCTCATGCACTCAGGAATTACTCCTGGCGGTGCTCAGGGGACCATATGGGATGCTGGGAATCGAACCTGGGTCAGCCACATGCAAGGCAAATGCCCTACCCGCTGTGCCATCACTCCAGCACCCCCCTTTTCTCTCTCTCTCTCTCTCTCTCTCTCTCTCTCTCTCTCTCTCTCTCTCTCTCTCTCTCTCTCTCTCTCTCTCTCTCTCTCTTGTCGGCCAGTGCCTTTGGGCTGTCAGGCCAGAATTCCATGGCAGGGCTTACAGAGCAAACAGGAGCTGTCATGTGCACAAGAAATTCTTTCTAGAAGGTCCGTGAGCTGGGAGGAAGCTGGTGTGTGGGCAGCTGGGAGGCTGGCAGAGAAAATGCAGAGAGGAAGGCACTAGCAGCCAGGCCAGCCCTGGGGCTGGGAAAGTTTTAACAAAGGACCCAGGGAAGCCTGGGAGAGGATAGGCCAACTGACAGGCCTGGCCAGCGTCCAGGGAGTGAGGCAGGAAACAGCAGGAGGGAAGGGTGTAGAGGGGAGAGGGCACATCTGAGGGCTTGTTTCCTTCCCTCTTCCTTCTCTCCTCTCCTTCTCTCTCTCCCCCTCCTACCCGCCTCCCTCTCCTCTGCCCCCCTCCTTCCCTACATCCCTCCCTCTCTTCCTTTTTATTTATTTATTTATTTATTTTTGGTTTGGGGGCCACACCCAGTGATACTCAGAAGTTGCTCTACTCAGGAATAATTCCTGGTGGTGCTTGGGGGACCCTATGGGATGCCAGGAATTGA